>NC_141286.1:9214964-9509964 GCF_037954325.1 Fistularia commersonii
TTAATAATTAATTAAATGATTTAATTGAAATTAATTACTCTGGCCGCTTTAGGGACACACACACAAGCGCACCAGTAGCTAAAATCAATAGCTTGCAGAATTGAGACGCCGGATTCAACGCACAGTCATTCTCTCGACACGGAGAAGTGCTAATAATATCCTTTGGCTTCGATCGACGGCGCTTACCCGCACACACACACGCACACACACTCTGGATGAGAGTGGAGGTGGACATCTGGCGGTAACTCGACCCATTTGTCTTAATTTGGGTTTTTTTTTTGCTTCGACAGTGAGAGGAATGTCGACGTTCCTCGGCTTGTGTGATTTGCCGACCGGCTGATTGATATTTATCTTTATTTTTTCATAGTTTTTATCATCGGACGGCATGTCTGCCAGGGGTTTCTGCATCGTTATTTGCCTTTCTAATAGATGACGATGCGTGGGTGGGATCATCATTCACGAAAGAACTGTGGCGTCCAGAGCATTTGATGCCACGAGCATCAAAATCACACCTGGAGTTTTAAGTTATTCCCGAGCTTATTTTTTAATTCATTCTTTTATTCATTCTCCATTCCACTTCTCCTCCCGTAAGGCTGGAACACACTGAAGCGGTCGCCAGTGGGGCACATTTAGGGGTATTCACCCTCTCATTCACACCACATATAGACATACATCTGTTCATTCACTAACTCACATAGAGACATTTAGCCATTCAGGTTCTTGGGGTCAACACTTGGTTCGGAATGGGTGGAGAAAAGTGTCTGGGATATCATGCGATACAAGACTATCAGTCAGAATGAAGGGAAAAGTGTACAAGACAGTGGTGAGGCCAGCGATGCTGTGAGGACTAGAGACAGTTACAATGACGAAAAGACGGGGGGCAGAGCTAGAGGTTGCAGAAATGAAGAGGTTCAGGTTCTCTTTGGGAGATACCAGGATGGATAGGATCAGGAATGAGTCTATCAGAGGAACAGCACATGTTAGATGTTCTGGAGGGAAGGTCAGAGAAGCCAGACTGAGATGGTTCGGTCATTTACAGAGGAGGGATGGTGAATATATTGGTAGACGGATGCTGGAATTGGAGCTGCCAGGCAGGAGGTCTAGAGGAAGACCAAAGAGAAGATCTGTGGACGTAGTGAGAGAGGATATGAATGTAGTTGGTGTGTGAGAGGAGGATACAGAGAATAGGGTTAGATGGAGAAGGTTGATTCGCTGTCGCGACCCCTGAAGGCAAAAGCCGAAAAGAAGACTCACTCACACACCATGTAGAGACATTCATTGACATACAGCCGTTCAATCTCTCATTCGAATTTCGTGTAGAGACATAAAACCATTCACCCGCTCATTCACACCTGAAATATAGCCGTTCAGCCTTTTCCTTCACACCTCATATAAAGACATACAATTGTTCTTCATTCATTTGCACCTTACATGGAGACATATAACCGTTCACTCACTCATTCACAACTCACGGAGAACCGTACGGCCGTCCACACACTCAAGTAACTTCATGAGATGAATACATTAATGACCTCATCCAGACGGAGGCCGCCGGCGCCGTCCCCGCTCACGCCCGCCGGGAACTCTACGTGGTGACGGCTTTGGTTTAAAGCAGCCAGGATTTATTTATAATGAAGGCCACGTCTACAAAAAAAAAACGTGCATTTCATTCAGGAGATAAGGCGCACACACACATACGCACACTGAAAACCTCGCGCAAACACACAAGAACGACACCGACTTCGCCTCATTTCTTAATCACCGAGACACGCCGGGCTCCCTGTTAGAATTTATCTCCCTCCTCCGCCTCCCATCCATCTCTGTCCCCACACCAGAACCTCCACCTCCCACCCACAAGGCTCCGGCTCGCCCTGCTGCAGAGGCAGGATAAGAGAAACTCTAGCCGCAAAGAGAACATATGGCCTCCGCCGCCAAACAAACCCTATACATTATGGTAGCGCGCTAGTGTATGTGTGTTTGTGCGTGCACACACTGAGAAAGCGGCGAGAGATTATTAAAGGGTAATGAGGTGGAAGGAAAGAAAATGCAAAAAGGTGACGGGGGAGGGGGGGTGGAAGCAGGGGTTGTTTATGGATTTTTCGCAAAGATAGACCCTCTTATTTTGGTTGTGTGGGAGCACAAGAAGAAGAAGAACTCGGGCCGGTACCTGGCGGCTCGCGGCCTATTAGCGGAGGATTAGCGTGACGAAAAAAAAAAAAATCCCCGTCCGCCCCGCCGCCACCACCGCAGCCCGTCAGACAATATAGACGTATAAATTATCCCATATGAACACCATTGGATTCCGCGTTGACCCCCATTAGCGGGAATTGACCCACCGGGGAAGGAAGGAGGGGAGGGATGGACGGGGAGGAAATGGAGGTAAAGAATATGACGAGGAAAATAAAATAAAATAAAAACCGTGTTTGTTTGTTTTTTTTTAGAACCCGACAGGTAGATACAATCATAGCTGGAAGCTCGCAATGTTCTCGCGGCACGAAGAGGAAAAAATAGATTTTCCTTTTTCTCCCCCCAATCATTTCTTCCTCATCATATAGGTCTGTGTGTGCAGGAGTGTCTGTGCGTGCGTGTGTGTGTGTGTGTGTGTGTGTGTGTGAACGTACTGATGAAGTCTGTCTGTCTGTTATTGTGCATTATTGATGAGTGAGAATGAGAGACTAAATATGGTAGTATGTCTATATGATGAGTGAATAAATGAGTGACTTCTTCTATATTACATGTGAACATCTCCATCTGTATCTGAGATGTGAATGAATGAGTGAATGGTTGTATTTCTCTTTGTGAGTCCTGGTACAGGATGAACCCCTCCTCTCTCCCAATAAAACCTGCGACCCATCACGCTCCGAACCCTTCCACCTCTCCCTCGGCCGAGTGCCGTCCCCGCCTCTTCGCGCTCATGGCGAGAGCGACGCTATTCAATTAGAGGAACGCCGACGAGCCACTTCAGGCCGGCGCTGACACCCACTCGGCCGAGAAGAGGGAGAAAAAGAGCATGGGAAACTGTCACGGCCGGGAAAGGAAGGCACGGGGGGGTGGGGGTGGAGGAGGGGGACAACAACCAGAATTGGAACTACGGGAGCTCCTTTCACTTCTCTTGTAAAATTACTAATAGAGCGCATTCATTCATTCATTATCTACACTGCTTATCCTGCAGCCAAGGGAGGGAGGGACTTGAGCGTATCCTTGCTATCATTGGGTGAGAGGTCAAAGGGTCACATATAGTGACATACCAGCATTCAGTCATGCATGGTATAGAGAAATATAAGCATGCAATTGTTCATACACAAGTCATATAGACATTCAACTATTCACGTTCTCAGGAGAACCTGGAGGAACCCCACGCAGAGAACGCGGAGAACAAGTCGAAATCGAACCGAGGACCTTCTAGCTGCGAGACGGGAGCGTTTATCTCCATCCCCGCTCCCACACACACTTTATCTATTCATCCGCACATCACCGCAGCACACACTCTTCTACTCTGACGGCGCCGTGTCTCCATGACAATGCCCGTCTCCTATCACATGCACATTCTCTCACACACACACACACATGTGCACGGGCCCCTCCATCCCTCCGGTCGTATCTCCCCTGTCTCCCGCGGGTGCGGTGTAACATTATCTTCCTCGGCCACTCTCCGGTCCCGAGCAGACAGCTTCGGCCTTCGGGGACTCAAACCCCACCTCCACTTTCCTCCGCCACCACCATTTTATCTCCGCGGGGACCAGGAACTAAATATGACAGCTACACCGGGGGGGGGGGGGGGGGGGGGGGATGGAGGAGAATGTCAAACTCATCCAGCTCCAATGACAAGGGGTGTCCCTGCATCTGCCGGTTCTTCTCGAGAAAAACCGAGGGGACGTTTGTCCCGGTGGAAGTCAGCCGACTCCCGCGCTTTATTTTCCCACGGAGTCAACGCCTGTTTCGTGAATCCTACCCATCCGCTCATTCGGACGAAAAAAACATCTGACCCCCCCCCCCCCCGTTGATACATGAATCATTTGACGTCTCACTCCGCGGGCAGTTCGCCTGCAGCCTGCTAGCCCTCCGCGTGCACACACTTTGACGGCGATGACAGTTCACATTCCAATTTATTGCAAAACCGTTGGATGGAGGGGATTCAAGAAGGCTATTAACTGCAGGCCTGTTTCAGTTCTTCATCGCGGCTCCTTCAGCTCCCCTCCAGTTCTTTCCTAGATTCGGATTTTAGTTGCGCAAACAATTTCCAGGGGGGGTTAGCATTCGGCGGAGGGGGTGAGAGTTCATGCATGCATTAACTCCGCAAGCGGAGTTAATCCCAACGGATGGCATGGGATTATTTTATTTGGCTTTGAAAAATGGCATAATCTTCAGTACATTGGTTTTGTATTCCCAGGCAAGTTTCTGCAATGGTTTTTCAAATGGACTTTGGTTGCTATGCTGATGTGTCATTAACCCCTGGATGGGTGGGATGCACAAAACTTGCTTTAAACAGGATGAAAAAATTAAATTAAAAAAGGTTTTTATAAAGAATCGCTCAAAGTCAAAGTCAGAGTCTTTATTTTCAATTTATCAATATGTACTGCACACACTGAGGAATCGAGAAGATGTTTCTCACACCTACGGTGGCATGAAATTAAGAAATTGATAATAACAGTAAAGTGCAAATTAGCATTAAAGGGAATTGTAACATTAAAGAGAAAACATTAAACTATGAGGTATAAATTATGAAGTGCATGAAAATACAGACTGATATTTGACTGCATGAGAGAGTGGCAGCAGGTTTCTTTTTTTTTGTGTGTGTTATTTTGTTTTGTTTTTTTATTAGCCACGAGGTACGTTGTTCTTCGGTGCATTAAATCATCACACCCTGGTAAAAATATGTTTACAAATATCACTTTCTGATTTTAAATATGAAACTTTAACTAGCTCATGGATACATTCCTCTAAATAGCAGGGAATGCCTGCTGGTCATGAGCAAAATGGGCATTTGGGTTCTTTTATATATATATAAAACAAAACATAAAAAAATAAATAAATTGTATATATATATATATATATATATACGCACAATATATATACATATATATATATATATATATATATACAATTTTTTTATTTTTTTATGTTTTTTTTGTTTTGTTTTTTTTGCTGAGGAAGGTCAAAGTAAATGTCTAAACATCCATTTACAGGGTTTTGGCTGGAAAACAAAATGAGATGTATCATCCTCCACCATCCGTCCAGCTTGTCCTATCCCATTTGCAAAAATCCTTCTTATCAGCCCCTCCTTTTTGTCTGACTCTTTCGATGCTTCCTGTCTTCCTTGCCCTCTTTGTCCCTTCCTTTCTCCCGTAATCTCATCATCTCTGTTTTCGTTTCCATCCATCACTGTTCAGCGGTGGAAACGCATCCATCACCGAGGGTTCAGTGCAAAGTGGTGGGGAGGCAGAGGAAGAAGAAGAAGAAGAAGAAGAAGAAGAAGAAGAAGAAGAAGAAGAAGAAGAAGAAGAAGAAGAAGAAGAAGAAATTCCCTCTGGATGGAAGACAAAATGAAAAAATTATGAGTGCTTGTCGTAATGGGAGGGGCAGCAGTCAAATGTACTTCCTGGTTGATGCTGCATTGATAGATGGATAGATAGATAGATGGAAATAACGAATAGATAAATAAATAAACAAATAGATAGATGAATAAATAAATAAATAAATAAAATGTAGACATATATAAAGTAATATATTGAATAATGGATAAATGAAAAAAATCAAGAAGATAAAAAATAAAATGAATAACTAAAGCGTACAGGTATCTCTGAAGAACTGTGTCATCAAAATAGCATCCATTTCTCAAATTAATGTATTGTGAATTATATCTGTGTGAGGCTGTGAACTTAAGGCATTAATGTGATTGATAACTACTGATGTGATCGATGGATCGTCCAATAATTCGGATTGGATGGTACCATCCACGTCAACATGGTTGACTGGGATGCTTTGGATGCATCAGGATGCCCCTCCCCTGGTCTGCTTGGGTCAGTGGAGTCGGGCCGACGCCAGATTATTTCCGTAGAACTCTTCTGTTTTATCATCTCAATTAAGTGGTAACAATTATCAGTCAGGAAAAAAATTAGCGCGCTCCACCGGGAACGACCAAGAGCGGTTAGCTCCATGTCTATAGGTGGCAGGAGGAGCAGGGAATTGAACCGCCAACCTCCACCCACTGTGAATATTTGGCCATAGCCACAAATCTCAAAGCAAAATTTATCTTGATTTGTTCTTTAAGTGGATTTGTTGCGCCGCCAGCTAGTTAGCGCCCGAAAGTCATCGGCTAAACGCTTAGCGCTGCCCCGTCTGTGCATGGGTGAGGCTAAGTTAGCCGAGACCCCACGAGCCAAAACCAAAATAAACCAACCTGCCTAGCTAATATCGACGTTAGCTCACTCTCCATTAGTATCTTTGTTTACCACGGATGCATTGGAATGAACATTAGCCATCCCATCAATCAAAGCTCACCGCTCCGTGTCAATCAACTGGCAAGACACTGGGAAGTGTACGCAAAATCAGCACATGCAAAAGCCTTTAGGGCACATCCGAATTTGGTGCCCCTGTTGCGCATTAAGAGTATACAACTTCATCAGGGTCCCCATTTTTCAGAGAAACCTGGAGCAGCGACTTTTAACGCAATACGTCTAGGGTTGAGTCACGTAGAAACTGTGTTTCTGTGTACTCATGGCCCCTACGGATCCTGCCTTTGTGTTTGTGTATGAACTGTTCACCCGTGCACATTTGTGTGCAGGCGATCACCTGGAGGTCAATATTGCATCATGATGTCTTCTTCAATTCAAGCACACTTCCTCCACCTGCATATGTTTGTATCCGTGTGTATTCTGGCATACATCCTCGGTATGTCTGTGTGTGTGCATGCGTGTGTGTGTGTGTTTGTGTGTGTGTGTGTGCGTGCGTGTGCATGTGCGACTGCTATTAGATCACAGAGCCATGACGCACCAATGTCCTTCAGGTAACTGGAACTGTCATGCTGCCAAGCGCGGCCATCAGGTGGCGGCGCTAAGCGGCTCAGCCCTGACATGGAGGTCAGCGGGACGGCATCCCAGAAAACACCCAGGGGAGGAAAAGGGGGCGGAGCAGCAGATGGAGGCCAGGCGGCAACACGCTAACGACGAGACGCTAATAACTCGCCGCCACCACTGGGGGTCTGTGTATAACATTGGACTAGCATGTAGCACGTTTGGCGGGATCGTGCCAATCCAGTGAACCTACAAGAGCAGCACTGAGCACTGTGCACAAATGGCATCTGGCAGTCTAGAGACACTTCCTCCTGGGGATAGGTGGAGCTGCGCGGGACGCTGATGCAAATAAAAGCCCCTCCGATATTTGATCCTCTGATTGGGCGTTCAAACCTTCCCCCCCCTCCTGGGTCTCTGATTGGAAGCAAATCATTGATTTATGAAGGATTCCTCTTCGTCCCTTGTTGATATTAATCCTTTCCAGAAGTTGGCTATCAAGAGGCATGTCAGGTTGTGTTTTTTTTTCCTCAAAGAAATTCCAATCCAGAGCCAACTTTTCCAATTACCGACGACAGCCGGCAATTTGCCGAAAATTATTGTCGGAAAACTCCGGGAAAAAATGGCGGCTGTTTCACGATGACATGCCGCGACGAAGCTAACAAACGATCCTGCTGTGGATTCCAAGCGGCGAAGCTAAAGATGACCTTTTTTCCCCTTGGCTCCGCAAATCCTGTCCTCGCTTGCACACCCACACACACACACACACACACAAACACACACTTCGCTGGAAGGAAAAATGACGGAGACGGACAAAGGTTGATTAAATTGGTTTTCAATTCCGGGTGTCCCCGTCTGATGCCACTGCATTAATTTGCCCTGTTACATATTTGAGAGTCGGTGAGTGTATTAAGAGGCGCTGTATATCAAATCACTGACTGCTCCAGGAGCTCCCCGCCAAAATAAGAGCCCCGGGGTTCATGTTGGAGAATAAACCGGCGTGACTCAGCACACCGAGGCCCGAATTACCTCCCTGTGCTTCTCCGTCACCCGGGTGATTCATTTTAACGCCAACGATCACAAACTCCGGAAAGGTGACGGAGTGAGACGTGGGTGGCACCGACATGTACATCCAGCTCTAAGCTGGCCGGTCCGTGGAATTGGATGTTATCTCAGTGGGGCTTCCGATGATTGGCCCCTCCTGCCTGGAACAGCACCATCTGTGAGTCCAACTAAGAACAACAATCAAGAAAAAGCTGAGAACATTCATTTATCATCTATACCCCTGCGCACCGGTGGGGCGCATGGAGACCATCACAGCTGCCATTGGACAAGAGGTGGTGCTTAGCAACGTCACCTGTCAATCACGTTGCCACATATGGATTCTCATTCCCGGCAAACCAGGAAGCTTCTTGTTATTGCCGTTTCAAATCACCATAATAATGATAATAATAACAATTATAAATTTATACCAGCACATTTTCAAACCCCACAACACCCTGAAACACAAACTGGTGTACCCCAAGCACAAAACACCCAAGCATAAGATGGAGAATGTGATGTATGCTGTCACTTGCAATGAGGATCGTGATGACGTTCACATTGGGGAGAACATCAACCTCTGCACAAACAGATGGTCCAACGCAGGAGAACCACCGCTTCAGGACAGGACTCAGCATTCCACCTCCGCCCATTACATTACATTACATTACATTGCATTTGGCAGACGCTTTTATCCAAAGCGACTTACAATAGAGGACATAGGGACTGCAAATACACTTGCAAATACACGATGCACAGGAAATATACAGAAAAGTAAGCTTGGGTTAGTGAGGGGTTTTTTTTTTACAGCCCGAAGGATAGCGGTCATTCTTTTGAAGACGGCGATGTCCGTGGTTTGGCCAGAGAAGATGTATAGTTTAAGTCAAAGAAGCCATCTTTGTCAAAACAGAAAAAAAAAAAACGTATGTGAACAGAGGAGCGAGCCTCAGACAAAAACTTTCACTGACGTGTAATGCCTTACTGGGATCAATACCGAGATAGATTTGCACACATGGGCCGGTCCCACCTGCATCTTTCAAACAACCTGGAAAGATTCACCACCAGAGCCAGACCCTGGTAACTTCCACATGAGTCTCAGTCCATGTGATCCAACAGGTTTCACCCCTTTGTCTAGCTTTACCTTTTCACATTCCAATCCAGATATTCCCCAAAAGTTGCTCCTTTGTCCCCGACGAATGACACCCCCATTAACATAACAACTCCCGTCGACCTAATTTCTGTCGATCAACTCTTCAATAATAAGCCACCTTAACCTCGATCAGGGGTCGGCAACCCGTAACACCCAAAGAGCCATTTGGACCCGTTTCCTCGGAAAGAAAACACTGGGAGCCGCAAGTACTTTTTGACGTCTAAAATAAAGGTACCACTGTATATATTGCTTTTTATTACCTTTACACTTTGTACAAACAAGTGTGTTGCTTCTGAAATTCACAAAGTATTACGGAGAAAATTAAATTTTATTTATGTAATGAACCAATTTTGAGCTTTGGGCTTTCAGAGCGTGTAGCGGAGCCTCAACCTGAATTTTACAAATAAATCGGGAAAAAATCACCGTCAGTAAACAATAAAAAATAAATATTTGCAAAATATCTTCATAAATATTTATTTTACCAGGTTTATGGGACTTCTGCTCCTGAACTTCTGCGCACAGCATCTGCAAATCGGGACTTTACCGGCTGGCGGGTCTACCGGCTTCCGCGAGTGTGACGTTATTTTGAGCGGCAAAAAATAATAAATATAATTGTATTTAATATTTCAAGAACACAATAATCTTCCACTTAGAACTAAAAGTTAAAAAAAAAGGAAGTACCACAAATGAAATACACTTCAATTAAATATTTATAATTTATTTTCCCAAGCCACTCGGAGCCGCAGTGTAAAGATAAGAGAGCCGCATTGGCTCCGGAGCAGGGGGTTGCCGACCCCTGACCTAGACCTGCCCAAAACCCTGGCAGTTATATTGGGAAACTCCCCACAGGTCATCACAACCGAAAAACCCTCTCGGATGAGGGATGAAACGTCTTTGAGTGAAGAAAATCAAGTCCGGTTGCCACAACAAGAAGATTTCTGCAAGAATTCACCATGACCTGGATGACTGAGAGCCTCCAAAGACAACAATTATAAAGGGGTTTTTATCCAAACGATGTACAAACAAGAACAGGTATTCATTCATTCACGAACAGCGCTGCTTATCCTGCAATCAGGGTCCCTCCATAAAGAGGAAGTTCACCCTGGTTCACCCGTCGCCTGTGGATCACGAGGGCCACATTCACAGACGGACAACCCTTCGCCCTCTTATTCACACATCATCAAGACCCAAAACCATTCATTCACTCGGTGACACATCCTATAGAAATATTCAACCATCCACTGTCATTTACTGCATTCTGAACAGTTTGCTGACAAAAGAACAGAACTACAGTCCTTTCCCAATGTCCGAGATGCACGGATTAGGATCCCTGGGTCGTCTGTTGATGAAGCAGATCCGACCTTTTCGGATATGAAGGTCGAAAGAACACGCCGACTCTCCATCTTCTGAAGTTTGCTGCAGTCATTTCCACGTACGCGGTGCAGAAGAAGCTGCTGACTGATGGCGCCCTTCGGGTGTGAAGGTCAGGAGCGGGAACCCCAAATACCGACACGATCCCACGTGTCCGGATCGGTGGGAGTAGGATGTTCAATTTGAGCGAGCAGCACTGGAGGCGACCGCTATCGACACAAATGTGTGTCTGACTCTCACGTTAAATGGCGATAAAGATGGGGAGGGGTGGCGGGACCTTGTTCTCCAGGATGATGGATTGCTGATCTCCAGGACGTCTCGCTGAGATTATTTTCCTGGCACAATGAAAAGAAGCGGGCGGCGGCCCGGAGGCGAGTAAATCAATCCGACGAACAGACTTACGCTTTTGGAAAACAGTCAGCAAGGAAAAAAAAAAAAGTACAATACGCGCGATTTGGACTTAATGAGCTGAAACGTGTAAAAACGCGGCAAAATAAAAGGACCGGACGGCCGAGTAAGTGTTTATTAAAAGCGTTTTCACGGTCCTTGCCTTTGAAACAAGACGATACAACCCAATTAAAAGCACCCGGAGATCCCAGAGACGGGTCACGTGCCGCCAAACCGCGATCATCAGACGACGGGCGGATGCAAATGGAGGTCGCGTCCGCCGCCCCCCGGCTCCCCCTCCTCGCTTTTTAAGCATGTGAAAAGGCCCTCTTCGGGGGCTGTCAGCACTCTTTCAACCAAGCTATTCCCCCCCCGACCCCCGTTTGAGGAGAGCGCAGGTGTTTATCGTGAGAGAGGAGCGAAGGACGGGAAACGAACGGCCGCCCCGACGCCTGGAGAGCAGATGGGAGGAGACGGGCCGCGGAGGCGCCGTGATAGAACGTGATGCGTAAAGCAGACGAGGAGAACATGTTATTTCCCTCTATCAGTGCGGACCACCCATCGGGAGGTTCTCCGGAGGGCGGGATGTGAGCTCATGACCGCTTTGCCCCCCACAGCCTTGCTCTGACTAGTTGACTAGCTGAAGAACACGGAAATGAAAGTGAACGGAAAGTTTGGAGAAGGCTTTCTCGCTAGGCGTCATGGGAATGAGAGGGTGAATGGTTGTACGTCCATGATTTGAGAGCGAGAGGGTGAATGCTTGTCTCTATATGACGTAAATGAGAGTGAAAAATTGTACGCGTATTTTGCATGTGAATGAGTGAATGAACAATTGCATGTGTCTACATGAGAGAGTGGATGGTTGTACGTCTCTGTATGTTGCGCTCTGATTGGTCCAGGTTGAACCCGTCATCTCATCCAATGACAGCCGAGCTCTGGGTTAAGCAATATAGATAAGGAACTTTCTCACAAATACACACACACACACACACACAATGTAATATCTGCCGTGCATCATTAGGTAAATGTTCCAGGGAGTTTCAAAGCGCTGCTCTAGAAAACAGCAATCCAGTTTGCAACTCCCATTGTCACGGGACATGTAATTTCATACTTACTTATTGATTTATCTATTTTAAAAAAGGTATTATTTAGACCAAATTAGCAGCGGCTAATCCACGAAAGACATAAATGGCTGATTTGAGCTAATTGTTGCAACACAAGTGAAATTCTGGATTGACGATCAAGAAGCTTGGACACCTCTTATCATCTACACCTTTCCCACGCTCCTTTTTTGTTTACAAAAATGCCAAATGTGCCGCGGACGACGCAGCCTCCACGTTTCCTGTCCATCGTTGGTAAAAGGAGGGTCAGAGGTCAACGGCGTCCACCATTCCTTCAAGTCCCTTTTCATCCCTCAAGTTATCAGTCCGTCGACACAATAATGCACATTCGAACGCTTGTCGGTTATCTATCGCTTTGAAACGGGCTGTAACACACCATGCGCACACACACACACACACACACACACACACCTACATGCGCACCCCCACGCCCTTTTCCCCCATTGTAAATACCCCCGTCCATCACATTAGCCTAATGAAAAGTAATAAGAGTGGCTCGGAGCGAGCTGCTCCCGGAGGCGGCCTCCATGCCGCGTGAAATAAGATAACATTAACCTGAGTTATGTGGCGTGCCGACTGCGAGCGCCGCCGAGAGGCTCGCCGGCCGCGCATCCGTCTCGTCCGGTGTTTACTCTCCGACCGGGAAGCGGCGGACGCCGCGCGGTCAACGTAAACTAGCCGTCGCAGCGGGGGATAATAAACATAATTCATCGAGAAGGAGAGCGAGCGCAGATTATGGATACCGAGCGAGCGTTGGTGAGCGATGGGGGGGGGAGGACGCAGGAACTCAAGGCGGAGAAGAAGGGAGGGGGAACATGAAGAAGATGCAGTGGAGGAGCGGGGTGTTAATCTAATGATGGCGCGGCGAGACAAAGAAAACACCCCGAGGGCACTTCAGAGTGTAGGCCCGTGATTGGACGGCGTGAAGAGGGGGATTCATCTCCAACTTAAATAAAACAAATTGATCTACAATTAAAAGAACCTTAATCAAAATAAATGCCTGGTGGAGGATGGTGGCGTGGCAGTCGGCGCCTCCGCCTCACGGCCAGAAGGTGCCCGGCTGGATTCCGAAGGATGAGGCCTCTCCTCTGCGTGGAGTCTCCAGTTTCTCCGTCGCGTCTGCGTGGGGTTCATCTGGTTCTCGAAGTTCCTCCCACAGGAACATGCAAACGTGCAAAAATTGTTCGGATGTGTGAATGAGAGGCTGAATCGATGTAGGCGGATATATGTTGTGTGAATGAGTGCATGAATGACTGAACGGCAGTATATATAGATATACAGGACTGTCTCAGAAAATTTGAATATTGTGATAAAGTTCTTTATCTTCTGTAATGCAATTACAAAAACAAAAATGTCATACATTCTGGATTCATTACAAATCAACTGAAATATTGCAAGCCTTTTATTATTTTAATATTGCTGATTATAGCTTACATCTTAAGAAACTCAAAAATCCTATCTCAAAATATTAGAATATGATGGAAAAGTAATTTTTGTTTTTTTAATTGCATTACAGAAGATAAAGAACTTTATCACAATATTCAAATTTTCTGAGACAGTCCTGTACGTCACGGATAATGAATGAGTCCAGTGGTATAAATGTGTGAAACTCAAGTAGTACTTCTTCTTCTGTGGATAATAATGTCAAAATTTATCTTGTAATGGAAGGCTAATTGTGAAAATGGCAGGGTATTAATTTAAATGTCGATTTTCCTTGATTCAAAATGGCGTGCTAACGATCAAAGGCTACCACGTGACATCGAGGTTTTAAGCACTTAAAGAGGGGTTTTCTCCATTCATCACTGCGATCAATATTGATATCGATCGATGGGCAGTTGTACTGTGTCTTTACTAATAGAAATGAAGTGCAAAATCACGTTGGCTGCATTGACCTTTGACCTTGTTGCCTATGTCACTTCTCACTCCCTGGTGTCTGGTCCGTCGGAATCCCGTATCAATGTGTCTATCCAGTCCATCGCCATGACAACTGGTTTTCTGATTACGATCCAGGTTGCATTTTTGCTGTGGTTCAAATATAAAGTATATCGGTTGATCACGTGCGCATTGTTGTAGCGCTGTGTGTCGTCGCCCTTTCAGATGTTGCTTTTAAACCTGAAAATAATAATAATGACACTCATTCATTCATTCATTCATTCTCTACATTGTTTATATGTACTGCTTATATACTGCCTATACCCTGCCCTGTGCACTTCAATAATAATAACAATAACGATAATAAAAATGATCGGTATTGTTAATATTATTATTATGATTATCATTATTATAAGCAACCATTCATTCATTTATTCATTATCTATGCAGTTTATATGCATTGCCTATTAGTGCTTATAACTGGCCTATGCACTTTCATAAATAATGATAATAATAATAATTCATAGGGCAGCACGGTGGCACAGCGATTAGCGCTAACATCTCAGAGCCAAAGCCAAGACAAAACTGCTCAGAGGCCTGCAGCATTTCAGGATTCTGTCACTGGATGAGAGCCCAGACCACCACCTTTGTGTTGGGGGGGGTTGATTCCTCCACTTCCATAAATTTGATGATTCCCCAAACGGCACTGCCGTGCTAGCCCAGATGCTAAAACAGGCGTAAAAAACACCCGGGCAGCCTTCCGCACGTCTCCTTGCATTCTGGCAAATATGATTTAACCTGGGCGCGCTAGTTTTTGTTTTCAAAATGCCGTTGTGTTTCCATGGTTACCCCGCTGAATACTAATATTTATCGAAATTTTCCACCTTCATTTTCGCCAGCGGCCGCTTGCACAATCGCACGGAGACGTACAGTCATTTACTCAATCATTCACACATCATATAGAGACATAGGAGACGATTCACTAAAGACCAACAGCCATTCGACCTATTATTCACAGATCATGCAGATAGTTCAGGGTCTCCGATGAACCTCCAAAATGTTTATGGACTGTGAGAGGAACCCTGAGAATCCGGAGGAACCCCATGCAGACATTGGGAGAACATGGAGACTCCACACAGAGAGGGGAACCTTCTGGCGGAGGCGCTAACCGCCTGCAACGCCCGGATTGTTTTTTGTTCAAATTTCATTTAAATATCAATATTATTATTTTTGACATGAAGCCTTTATGCCAGGTGTGTCCAAACTTTTTGCAATGAGGGCCAGATTTGGTCAGGCGAAAACATCGGGGAGCAAACCATTCAGCGTGACATTCCTCAAACCATTACCGTTGTAAATTCACATGTAAATATGTAACCATGGCAGGTGCGCCGTCTGTAATAATCCCAATAATTTTATTCCATTTTAATTTCATGTCATCTACGGTGGAACAAACAGAGGCAAACAAATCTATTCCTCTCGTTTGGTCCTTAAGGGTCTGAAGGTCGAGTAGCTTTTCACTCACCTTCATTTCATTGTCCACTCTTCTCCAGAAAATCAGTAACTGAGCGGCGTCAAATGCATCTGTGCTTTCGTCGCAGGCTACCGAAAAAAAAGTCAAACTCCACTCCTTTGACATTTCTTCGATCCTCCGGCTAACGTTGGCAAACTCTTGCTTTTTCTCAGGACAAATTTTCTCCATTTTCATCACACAGTCTTTAATAAATTAACCTTCATTGAAAGATTTGCCGCCTCGTAGCTCGCCTTTGTAAAATTTCCATTTGAGTCACGGGCTCTTGTGAAAAAACGCTGCTTCGCTATCAAAACAGCTTCCAGTTGCTTCAATTTTTCAATGTGTTCGTTTGCCGTTAGCTTGTCATAGTTAGCATGTTTCGTCTGGTCGTGCCTCTTAATATTGAATTCTTTGAAAACAGCCACAGTCCCTTGGCAAATTAGGCAGACACGGTTGTTTGTTGTATCAGTGAAAAAATTACTCCGATATCCACTCGTCCTGGAAACGGCAGCCCTCGTTGTCAAATTTACTCTTTTTATTTCCAGCTGCCATTTTTGAAATAAGATAAAAGTATACCACAGGGGTAAAAGTTCACACAGGGGTCAAGCGAAGAGAGTGCGGCCACAAGTCGTCTGCCACCGTCTGGTGAACAAGAAAAGTGCTTTTTTTTGTATTTGTTTATTGTTCGCTGTGGGAAACTGCTGGCGGTGGAAATTTGGACTCGGGCCGGGCTTTGGGCATGCCTGCTTTATGCACATTGATACATTTTACATTCAGGTATCAAAAATTATAATATTCTGCGGTTACTAAAAGATCTGCCACCCACCCACACACACACACACACACACACACACACACACACATTTAACGCGGTGCTGAGCTTGAAAAAACCACAGCCCAAAAGGGGAAAGCACCAATTGCATTTTCCAGATGTATTTAAAACCAGTATCTGAACACCAAATATTACTTGTTTTAGGGGGTGGGGGGCATGTAAATGCCCTCTGTCAGGTTTCCTCGCAGCCATTAAGGCAAATAAAACTCACTGTGGATTCATGGTGCGGTGACAGGAGTGGCACATTAAATGTAAATTATAATGTGCATTATTAATAACGCGGCTGTAGAACCAAACGAGGGGGAAAAATTAAGGCGATTTCTTGCAAATGCAAGACTTTCCTTTCAGCATTTCCAACCTGCTTACCTAAAAGGGTCATGACTTAAAGGTAAAACACAGCCCCGGATTAATATTAATCTACCGGATTATTGACCAGAAGCGTCTTAAAGTGCTTGCATGTGATGGATTGTGCAGTTGGGAGGAGCCAGACGGTGCGGTCGCCAGCGAGGGGGAACGCGGTGAACGGCCAGGTGTGAGGAGATTGAGCGCCGCGCTGCGCCCCTCCGTAAAAGTGTTTATCACCACGGAGAGAAAGAGAACGCCGACGCTGAACGGAAAAACCCGAGTGTTTGGAGCGTTTTTCTCCCCCTCCGCCCTTTGGATCCCCATCTTGAGCCGCGTCCAGTAAAAAATCTGCTGACGGAGACGAACTCCCGAGTTTTTCTCGAAGTGACGGACGAGGGGGAAGGACGCGAGAGTTCACATCTGGATTTGGGTTACTCCTCCGTTCCAGGGTGAGCTCCGGAGATGCGGCGCTGCGAGGTCGTCGGGCTGGCGTTTTCCTGCGGCAGAGCTTCGCCGCCCACATGGCGGCATTGAAAGGCTACGCAGAGTCCTAACATCGAGGCTACAAGCTAAAGAGGAACCTCCTCTTATTTTGCCTGAAAAAGCCAAGGAAAGGGAGACGAGTTGGCACATTGGATTCAACGCTTCTTAATAAATCTGTCAAACAGCGACAGTTGGGGGGAGAGAACAGGAAGGGGCGGAGCTCTTGGGCGCTTCGATGTGCCAACCAATCAGACGATCTTTAGCTAACAGGTGGTTGTTGGTTTCATGAGCACGAACGGGATGACGGAGAACAGAATGACGAAACTAACAGAGGACGAGTAGAGTGCGAGCTAACATACGGCGCTGTCCGTTTGATACATTTCAGATTTCCTGAGATGACCTGGACATATTTTTCCGCGCCGTCATTTGCGTAAGGAATCGAACGCCTAAGTGGCCAATCCGTCGGGTCTCCGCGGGATCGCTCGTACTCAGCCGTGCCCTGCCTAGCCGGGAAGTCGACGCAGAGCGCGCGCAATTTACGCGCAAATTTAAATAAATAAGGATTCGGTCGAGTACCGGCGGCGAGCGAGAACCTCCCGCGACTTAGTTGCGTACATTTGCTCTTTTTCCAACACTTCCAATCCATAGCCTGAGCCGACAATACACGAGCCCTTGCGTTAAACTCCCATTTTAAGAGGCTTCGATTGTGAAAAAAATATAAAGCGTCTGAGACTGGGAGGCCGGCAGGAGGGGGGGGGGGGGACGGAAAGGGATGAAGACAGAGACTAGAGACCCCCGTCCCCTCCTCGCCCCCCTCTGGATCTGGCAGGAAAGACTCATCCAGTCACCTATCAAAGCCCTGCTAATGAATGGTCCTCTAATCCTCTCATTCAGATACAGAGAAGAGACTCGCTGCTAATGCACTTTTTTTTTCTGTTACCCCCACCTCCACACACACACACACACAAAGATATAATGCAAGCACACACACACACACACACAATGGCATAAAATAAACACAGGGTACCTGAAAAGCATTCACATGCAAACGCCGGCAGCGTATTTGGAAAAATCACGCAGGTGCCTTGACCTGCAGCCCCACACACCCCTACCCCGCCTCGCACTTGCACACACACACATACGTGCAAACACACATACACACTTGTATAATAAAACTCAACAATATTATGCCTTTGTGCGCAGCTGTAAGCCGCCTTAATTATCCCACGGACGAGTGTGTTTCACCAGGGTGGGGGCAATACAGGGGTGGGGGAGGGAGGGGACGGAGGTGCGGGAGGCCCCCGCCATGTTGGAATCGGTTTAACGTGTTTGTTTTATTTCCAGCCTGTTTATGAGCCGGCTCCGCGAGTGAGACGCATGAAGTCATTATGTTTAGATTGATGGAGGGGAATTATATCCCGCGCCGGCCAGCACCCGCCGACTCATTCATACACTTCTCCTCTGGCGTCCCGAGTCGAGGCGTGCGTGTCTGTCTTTCATTTCCACGTCTTTTTCTTTCTTTTTCTCCCCCCCCCCCTTTTCCCCTTTTTTTTCATTCCATATCCAGGATCCAGGCATTGAGTAAACACATCCAACTCGGTGGGCGTCTCTCTCGTAGGGGTTCGGATCTTTCACCCGGACATCGCGACGTGAAGGCGACGGACACTCTGAGACAAGACCGGCTTGAGAAGGTGAAAGGAAAAAAAAAAAGACGTCACCTTGTTTTTTGTGGGATTTCGTAAGATGCTGCTGGAAGAGCCGGCTGAGGAGCGGACGCAGAGGAAGGGATGAGCAGCCGGTGTGAAATGTCAGCCAGAAACCAAGCAGCCGAAGCCGGACCTCGAACCGAACACGACGCGAACCTGGAAGCCGAGAAGAAATGGGGGGCGGACAGAGGCGGGGATGGAAGGAGGGGGTCGATTAACGCGAGGACGGGAAAGATTAGCAAGCAGACGAGGAAGAAAAAGACGGCGGTTAGAACGACCAGAAATGAAAAACTGAGTATGAAAGGAGGAAGGAGAAGAAGGAGTGGAGGATTCTTTCTCCTCTGTCTGCAACAGCGTCCCAAGAGGCCCCACATGAGCATCATCATCCTGATTAATAGTTATTTTTATACATTTTCTGGCCTTTTTTCCCTCTTTATTTCACTCTGGCTATCTTTTCAGTTCAGCTCCGACGGCCTGGACGCTCCCAGAAAATATCCGGGGGGGGTCGGGGTCGAAAACGCCAGGGGGAGCGACACTTGATTTTAGCAAACGTGGCCCGAGGTGTTTGGTGACATAACACGGCGGAATAGCTTGTTCCTGAAAAACAACACGGCCGGGAATAACATCACTTAAAGCCTTACGCCGATGACTAACCCGTCTCCATTCTCAAAGGCGCGTTGTTTGTTCGGACTTTTGCTTCACGGGAAAAAAACAAAACAAAAAAACAGCGTGACCTTTTCTGGGATCCGCCGCTCGCACCTCCGGTCCGTTCCGACACCTCCTCCGTTAAAAAGTTGTCCCACTTCTAAGCGTTTCGCTTGCGTATGCCCACGGAGGTGACTCCCGGAGAGTCAACAGGAGATGCAAGTGTGAAAGTGTTTCAGCGACGCTAACTCTTACTCATCAAGGGGAGGGGCTGATAGAGATTAGAGTGGGATTACACTCGGGGATTATTTACGAAATCAACCGATAATCATTGGACATCACTCGATCCAAAGTTGTTTTCTTACGGTTTTATTTCCCTTTAAATATCCACCGTGCTTGTTTTATCCGGGGATATTGAGGGGGAACAATGCAAGGCGCATGTGTTCCCAATAATCCCCGGTCGAGGGGTCATTTCACATCTGCGCGGTGATGCTCTGGCTTTCACGGGCTGCCAAACGCTGTGTCCTTCCACCCCATCGGCGATTTCGACCGAATTTCTCCCGGAGTAAAATGGCATCGACGGCCAAGTGACGTGTTTGAATCAAACACAAAAAAAAAAAAAAGTGGAAAAACGTGCCAATCAGACGATGTTTATCTATATCATTGGAAAATATTAAAAGCGAATCGGTCTCGGCGTCTCCGTTTCTGCCGCCGCCCTGAAGAGGAACATCTGTCTTTTTGAAGCTCGATCCAAACCGGAGTATTCCTGAGCGCATTCTGAGGCTGCTGAAATATTATATTATTCCTCAGCGTCCATGATGGCATGGCAATTGGCAAATGCTCTAACCTGCCCTTCTGCCAATACCGCTCCGGGCTTTTGTTTGGAAACGTGATTGTGACAAATTGACAAGACGTAGGAGAAGCCTCTCTATCCGCCGAGGGTCGCAGTCACGGTATTGGTCTTTGGATCTCTCGGTTATCTGGTTAGCGGCGGCGAGTTCAAACAAAGACGGGATTGTGCGGGAGCGAGGGAACGGGCCGCCTCTCGGGAAAACGGCGGAAATCCCTGATTGACTTTGAACCAAGATAGTCCGAGACGAGGGGATGTCGGCCGAGAAGGGAGCGACCACCTCGCCCTCCGCCCCCTGCTCAAAGCTGCATGGTAAACAACAAGTTTTGCATTGATGAGTTTTTCCGCAGCACTCGACAGCTGACGCCACGATCAAAGCCTAGCGTACCCCGAGTTCCATGGCCTCCGAGACAGGGGTAGGGGGGGCACATGTCTGCATGTCAATGCGTGTTTACCTCTATGAGGGGGGAGGACTTCGACGGTGTCGCATTGTCTTCAACAAATTGTTTCTTCTGGTGATGAGAGATCACTTGGGCCTGCGAGGGGATCAATGTCAATTGTAAACTGGTTCTGGGAGGCATGAGACAGGTTTCTTTCTCACATTGGCTTATTGATTAAACGTTTGGACCCACTAAGTTTCTACAGTCATCCATGCTCAGGGAGTTAGAAGACCACGCAGATGATAGAATAGAATACAACAGCCTTTATTGTCATTGCATTTCAAAAACAACAAAATTGGAAAGCAGCTATAGCTAAAGCTAGCCTGGCATGCTACGAGAAATTAAGAGGAAAAGTACGAGTTAACAAAAGAGCATCAAACTGGAGAGCACGGAGCCCCCGTGCCTGAGCGCTCCACCATCTTGAAAGAAGTAGTACCGTGGAAAGAGAGCTGGGGGGCTAATATATGAATACCGCAAAGTCCATATACATGGTACTAAACATGTATGCTTGTACAAATACAACCGCTTTATTGTCGAGGTGACCATTCGGAAACTACCAAGAAAATGCGCTGAATGGGAGCAGAAACCTCTGAATTCGAAGCGGAATCTTCTGAACACCATCCACGTTCCAAGACCACATCCCTCGCTGCCCCCCCCCCCCCCCTCCTCGACTGCCCCCACCCCTTGCTCCAAGTCCCAGCTCGCCTACGCTCGCAGCTTCCAAAGAGGAGCCCTGCTTCGCTTTTAAAACTCTGTGACGTTGCCGCTGACCCAATTCTCGCAACGAACCCACAAGCACCCTCCTGCGCCGTATCTGCATATTTAACAGGAGCGAGCGGGGGGCCGGGGGGGTGTAGGGGAGGAACTCGATGCCCTCTTCTCCCTTTGCCATCAAAGCTCAGATCTACTGACGGGTGGCTGTGAGACTCTAACTACCCAGGATGAGCCAGAGTTTCCCTCGCCCCGTGATGTTGGGGTGGGGGCACGGAGGGATGCGAGGTGGATCAGCTGGTGGCTCCAGTGTCAGCAAAACATCGACCATCACTCGTCACGGTATTTGGGGGAAGCCGTTGGAACAATGGTATGTTAAAGCTACGAGACTCCACCTACGTTTCAATTCAAGGCAACGTTTTGCCCCCAAAAAGGGGGTGCACAAGCCTCCATCTTGAAATACAAGAAAGACCTCCTCTGCGTTTGCACCTCCTTTTTTCTGCCTCGGAGACCCAAGGATGTAGCCTTCTGTCAAACTACAACAACGTGATCCAGACACTGCATCTACTCACATTCTCATCAGAGAACCTGTCAGAGATTTGGACGGCGGATAAGATAAGGCTGTTGCTTCACCTGATGTTTTTGAAAAAAAAAAAAAAAAAACGTCCTTGAAAGGTAATTTGGCTTAATTACATTTATTTCAACGAAAAGACTCCATGATAAATGATGGTAAATGGTAGGATCCAACACGGCAGCAAGGTGGATCATTTGTTCGAGCGTCCGCCTCGAAAACAGACAAGGAGGTTCATTGTCCAGACGAGTGAACGGATAAGCAATGTCGACAATGACAAGACAAGTGCTGCTAGCCTCGAATGCTAACGTAGCAATTTCATTAGAAATTTTCCAAACCCTCATACTGTGCAACTGCAAAGATATTTGTCAGCAATTGTATTTTGGCATGCATCAACAAACACCTGTTGGGCGATGATATCTGCGCCTACGTTGTCATCCAACGTGACATTAGACCCTCAATCATCACATCACTGGAACACAAATGTGACAGCCCAGAAGTGTGTCCGACTTAGTGCGGAGCTGAAACCGCAAAATCTCAACCACCGACGCTTTCGCAGACGGAATGATCGTTTTAAATATCCAATGAACACCCAGCTGGGTATCTCATCATCTCCTGTGTTTTCTTATTTTCGGTTTAGGTGCACAAAAAGCCAGAAGGGACGACTGTCCAAGGCGACACTTGCAAGAGTGAGGTGGAGAGGAGGGGAAGAGTCGGGTAGAGGGAGAGGAGGGGCAAAATAATAATAATATCCAGGCCGCAGAAGGACGGGACGAGTTCCAAGGTTTTTCGGGGGAGGATCCAATATTTCCCACCCTGGTCGGCCTGCACCGCAAACGACACTCAAATGGGAAACACAAACACTCGCGCCGTGGCCCAGAGAGCCTGCAACGCCGCTGGTTTTGCAATCCTGGAGGTTTTCCAAGCCCCCTCCCGCCCCAAACCGACCCCCGCCTCTCTCTGATGTCGCCTCTTTCGATTGCACTTCGTCTTCTAGAGTCCAGGCTGTGAATTTTCGGTGACGCCCTGTCGCGACCCGACCACCCGCCGACCTCCTCCCAATCGCCCGGCAGAAAAACATCCAGTAAATCCCTCCCGCTGAGCATAGCAACACATGGACGCGCACGCACAAAACACGCCCATGCGTGCAGCTCCGCCCGATGAAAGCGTCCGACTCATTAAGATTCCCTTTCACTGTCGCCCGAACCCCCGTATGTAACCTACATTTGGAAGTCGGGGAGGAGGTTCCCTGCTGCAGTCCGCCATGACGCTTCCGCAATAATACATCGAAGCGGTTCTTCGCACTTGCCAAAAAAAACAAAAAAAAAACAGGCAAGACATATGGGAGGAATCGTTTTTTGGGCGCCGTTGCCAGACATGCTTTCACTTTACATAGTCATATAGAGTCAGAGCTGGAGGGGAAGCATTATCTATCTATACGACTTATCCTACAAACAGGGGTGAGGGTGGGAGTGGGGTTGGAGCCTATTGTTGTTTTCACCTTGGAGCGGTCGCTTGTTGATCACATATAGAAATGCAACCATTCACTCGTTCATTCAAACTTCAGATAGAGTCCTACATTTGATAAATGGGAAATGATCCCAGCTTATAAAGCACTTTTAACCTCTAAACTCACACAGAGGAGTTGCCAATGTTCCAGTATGAGGGACCATTTCTACCAACTGAGCTACATATGAAGATATGCAACCATTCGCTCTGTCATTCACACGCCTGGACCATGCAGGGTCTCCAGTGAACTCCCTGAAAACAGGGAGAACATCGGGGACTCCAAAGAGAAAGGTCCTATGTTGGAATCCAACCGGGAACCTTCTTGGTGTGAGGCAGAAGTGCTAACAGCACTGGTAGCTAACAGCTAACAGCGACGCCACCATGCATGCATCCTATGTGCAGTAAAAATATAAATAAATTCATAAATTTATATTTAAAGTCACTCTGTTCCAAGACAGTAAAAGTCACATTCAATATGAATCTGAGATAAGTAAATGCAGTATTTAGTGGTTTTGGAATCAAGCTAGTCCAGCTAGCAGCTAGTGATGACCCATTTAGAGGCAGCTTACATAAAACCCAAATGTACGGGACTTTCCCCATCTCTACCTGGGAGATGCAACATTTCACGGCCCGTTAATTTTGTCAAGAAGTCTCGAACCCTTCGCTCGGCCGCCAACCGGCAACACTCCCGGTGTCGGAGAACATCTCTCCCCGGCAGTCTGTCTGAAAATGGGATTTTTTTTTTAAATTCTGATCCTGCAAGCACCGCAAGACTCACCAGAAGGAAATCCCACATTATGTGACGCTTCTCCCCTCAACGTCTCTCCATCCTCAGGAGTGACGGCTTGCAGATTTGTCGAACAAAAATTCACAGAAGGACGGAAAACATGCATTTAACTCAACCGAATGTAAGCGAGCGAACCGTGATTGCTCGATTAACTGAGGGTTTACTTACATTACTCGCCATTTCTGTCCAAACCTGGACGAATTGTAGGTTTAAATAGGATTTATGGAGAGCCGGCAGTCCACTCACACACACACATACACACACACACACACACACTGCTGCCACGACCCTCCGTGCAAGGTAAACACAGCTAAAAACAGAAAGATGGATGAAAAAGAATAACCTATTGGAAATATATGCTAATGTAGCTTGTAGCCAGCAGGAGTTGATAGCATGTCTGCTAGCGCCGACATTAGCATATAGCTAAAGGTCCAGAAATTACACGGATGTTTTTGCAATTGAACTGGTTAGCGGTGTAGAGTCTGAGTTTATTAGTGTGTGTGCAGGGGGGAGAGTGGGGCTAACTCCTGATAATAACAGACATAGAGAGGCATTGTGCCGCTCCTCTTTGGTCATTCACTCCAGCACAACCGTGAAGAGCGGTCAGGCCATTCAGCCAGCCTTCAGAAGATTTGCATTCATGCACGGCCCCGCGCGCACACACACACACACACACACGAACATAATGGTACATCATATGTAAACATAGGGACGCAAGGATTTTAAGATACAATCTCAAAATATGGTATGGAGTCAATTTTACCTAAAACCAAATGCATACACACACACACACACACACACACACACACATGCACACATACTTGCTATGTTGGTTTCTCTTGTATACAAATTCACTTACATATAAACACATATGAAACAGGAGACGCTGGTGATTCAGTTAACAAAATGACACACACACACAAATGGGCACACACACGCACACAGAGGCTCTCAAACACAGTTCCCCCCCCCTGTTTTGTCTGCAGTGTGGCTAAGTAGAATTTGCGCTAAAATAACTTCAAAGGTTCTGGAGGAGGGGCCACTCCGAGGAGTATGGGTAATTAGGACCGTGGAGTGAGAGAGAGAGTGATAGAGTGAGAGAAAGAGCGAGAGAGAGAGAGGAAGTGTGAAAGAGGAGAAGAGAGAGGGATCCTCTCAGCCACAATAGGTGAACTGGAATGGAGAGTGTTTGGAATTGAAAGGACGAGTGTGTGAGTGTGTGTGTGTGTGTGTGTGTGTGTGTGTGTGTGTGTGGGGAGGGGATACTGGGCGCGCTCCATGACCACACTGGAACAAGAACACACACACACACACACACACACACACACACACGCACACACACAGACACGCTCACATACTCGTACAGGCGTAAACACGCGTGCAGATCGGCAGCGCGATAGCACGCTGCCGCCAGTCAGGAAGTTTTGGTCCCTGAATTCACTGGCAGCTGTAAACACACCAGATCGCAACACAGTCGCACAATCAAGTGGAGACGGATGGCAGCTCGAGAGCAAACGCCCCGCCAATCGCCCGACTCCCTCAGTCGGATGCACGTGCGAAGCGCTAAAAAGATAGCCGACACTGCGCCTAATGCGTTGTTATTTTTAGCGGCTATACAACGCTGGGTGCGTTTGTCCCTTATCGCTTCCGAAAAGGGCCAGATTACCAAGCGCCGCCGTCATCTTCGACAGCGCTGAGCACGCCGTCACATCCTCTTTTAAAATTGGCGCCATTTTGGCGCCGACGCTGAGGATCGCCTCGGCCTGCGAGGGACGTTTACCTGAACTACAGAGAAACTTCAGACGATATAGTGAAACCAGAGAGGATGGAGAGCCGAGGCCTGGAGAGAAGGGCCTCCAGGTAGCGATGGGGAATGTGTGTGTGTGTGTGTGTGTGTGTGTGTGTGTGTGTGTGTGTGTGTGTGTGTGTGTGTGTGTGCGTACGGTATAGATGGATGCACAGAGAGGGGTGAGAGTGCCCTCTGTTGACTGAGCAGGGTGGAGGCTCTGGCCGCCGCTAATACACACACTCTCTCACACACCCACTTGTGCATACAAGACAAGCAGTAGTGTTCAGTTACTGTTTAGTCTGCAACCACACACACACACACACACTCACTACAACCTAAACCACACACACTGCTCCCAGATATCTGCCGCGTCTAGCGTTTGTGTAATGAAGGACGGATGAGGAGAGCATTATGTATGGTGAAGAATTAACATGCACCTTTTTATGTGTTTTCTGTATTGATGCATTCACGTGTGTGTGTGTGTGTGTGTGTGTGTGTGTGTATATATATTTGTGTGTGAGTGTGTAGACTTGTCTCTCAATCAGCCGTTCTGCAGATTTCTGGATCCCCCGCTGAGCCGCAGCTGCCTGACTGACATGTGCCGGTTGAGCCCCCAAGCCTCTTCAACTACAATCGGCCCCCCATCTCCCCTGTGCACACGTTCACACACACACACACACACACACACACACACACACACACACGCACACACACATAGACATCGAGCAACTTCCCCGAGATGTGTAAAGGCCGTAGGTTAAAGCAAAACACAAACTTGTGAAGGGAGGAAGCTGATAATTACACCATAATTGCAATTCTAATTATACATATATATATATATACATATATATATTTTAGTAGTTTTTCACTGCATCAGTAGTGGTGAACATTATTTCAGAGACTGGGGAGGCGCAGATGTATGGGGTCGCCGGGGTCGGTGCCCAGTGCACGCATCTGGAAACGCCGCGACATTCCAACATCAGAAAACGTCAATGGTTCGCTATTTCGTTATCGCAGTGATGTGACGGTTGTGAAAGAATCGTTCACAATCATTTAATTCATTCATGGGTCACGATTCCTTTTCTCTATTCATTCGTTCACTTACTCATCCTTGTTACTACTAGCTAGCTAACAACTTGTTGCTATTGTGTGACTGCTATTCAAAATTGCATTCGTATTCATGATCTGTGAATAAAAATATCGCAGTGTTCAGAGACGCCTTCCATACTCGCAAAACAAACGACTCATTCAGTAACTCGCCAAATGAATCGCTCAGTGTCTCACAGAACGAACGACTCACTTAGTAAGTTAGCGCTCAAATAAATTTCTCATTTTAATTTCTATACTTATTAATCCCTTGAGGGGAAATTTATTCTCTGCATTTAACCCATCATGGATGAACCACGGGCAGTTGGCTGCTGTCCGTCAGCGCAAGGGAAGCAGTTAGGGGTTCAGTGTCTGACTCAACAACACTTTGACTCACTTGGAGGAGCCAAGAGTCGAACCATGTTCAGTTCCAAAAATGATTTCTGCTCCACGCTCACATAGCCTCCCCAACCCACCAAACGAACAACTCATTCAGTAACTCAATGAAAGAATTGCTTGGTAGCTCGAAGGTGGGCCCTTCTACAGCCAAAATGAACACTTCACTAACTCATTCACTTAATAAATGAATCACTCAGGAAAACGAATCATACAAACGACTCACTCAGTAACTTAACGTACAAATCACTCAGTAGCTCACGTTAGCCCTTCCCACTTGCAAAACGAATGGTTCACTCAGCAACTCGAGCAAATCACACACTGAAAAAAAAGGACGACCGACTCAGTGACTCAGAAGACTCAGAAACCGAAAACTTCTCTTTGGTGAGACTCGAGTCAGCAATTTTCCCTCCACTATCTGAAATCCAGCAAGCATGGAACTGGCATCGAAAGGTCGTCTGGGAAATGGCGAGCTCATTGGGTCTGGCTCCAGGGGTGTGTGTGTGTGTGTGTGTGTGTGTGTGACGCGGGCAGCGGTGTCTATTTAGAACACACACACCTGTTATGTAATGCAAGCGTCTTCACACACACACCGCCGACTGATGTGACGTCTGGGCTTCGGCAGATTCGCTTTCATGTTTGAAAAGGCGTTGGCGCCATTCAAGCCCCGCCCCCGACCAAGACTGAAAATTATACGATCGTCCCATTTCTCCCTCACTTGCGTAAACTATCAAAGTTTTTCAATTTCCAACTTCCTCTTTCTCATCGACGCTTTCTTTCTCTTTCTTTCTCTAACATTTTTTCTCTTCCTTTCCCTCCCTCTCTTTTGCTCTCCCCCTCTTTGTGTGTTTGATGTTAGCGCACCGCCGACACAGACCCATGACAGACCCAGCTCCCCCATGAATGCTAATGGAGTTGCTAGATTGTGAATATGTGTGTGTGTGTGTGTGTGTGTGCGTGTGTTTCCGTGTGCTTGGGAACACACCGCATTCTTGTGAATGGCTGCATTCACAACGCATGCAACCGCTTGTGTGGCATACATTTCCTGTATATCTGGAAATGTTTTTTTTTGGCGGAATCACCTTTTTAAACATCTCCGCGCACCAGAGACTGTCGTTCTTCTATTTTTATCGACAATTCATTTCCAAAGAATCGGGTTTTTCGTTAAGAACGGTCATGTACCGGAAGCAGACGTCATTCATGAAACCCAACTCCGGAGCAATTTGGAGCACATGGTCATACCTTGGCAACATGTTGTGACATATATACATATATATGTATATATATATGTATTTATTCCACTGGCTACAGGAAAAATAGATACACCACCGGCAGAAATTAGCTGAAAACCAAACGATGGAAACTCAGATGCCTGGAATCTGGCAGTGATGGTCGATGCTGCCGCTGCTGCGGTTGTGTTTTCAATGTGTGTGTGTGTGTGTGTGTGTGTTTGTGTGCGAACCGCAAGGCTCTTTGCTTGTGCAAACCTTAAACGGCGAGGGCTGCGTGCATCGGTTCGAGGTACAATTTCCGTTCAAGGGAGCCTGTGGTTTGCGTCCCCCCGGAAAGCTTTGGTCGCTAGCTAATAAACACGAGGCGTCGGTGGAGAGAAATTTTATCTCTGCTGCTTTATTTTCTAACAAACATCATTTATTGAGCACAATGAGAGAATGAATGGTTGCATGCTTCTTTATAATATTAATGTGAGGGTGAACGGTTGCATTTCTGTGTATTACGTGTCGGTGAATGAGTGAATGAACGTTTCTATATCAGGCCCTTCCATCAACCGGTCCAAGGTAAACCCAGGCTGGCCAGTGACAAATGGGATAGGCTACCGAGTGCAGAATACTAGTATAGATGAAGAAAGAATAATAATTATGAATACTGAATTGTTTATTTAGTTGTGACAGTAGTGGTATAAGTAGTAGTATCAGTGGCACTAATACTTTTCTATTGTCACCTGCTGTTATTTCTTCTACCTCAGTGTTCCCACTCGACCCCAGGTAATTATATCATAACACTAAGATGTTAGATGAGGGCATAAGTGAATAATTGAACCTTCACAATCACGGGGGGACGCGACGGAATCGGGCTGATTGTGTGTTTTTTGGCCGCGCCGCTAAAACCCCAACGTTTTCCACATGTGTCCTTTTTCCCAGCTCCACTAAAAAGGTGGAAAACGCCGGGGCTCATCGCGCCCTACGCGCCACCGCATCCAACTTTCCTTCCGCAGGGCCTCCGCTCAGGAGACCGTTGCGAAGGTTTAGTGAAAACAGACGTACGCGCGTCGTCTCTCGCGCACACACACACGAAATTGTTCATTTGTCTTGTTTGACATTCATCCCCCCCGATCGAGGACCTCTTTCGGCGAGCCGGCGGTCCTCGGGATCCCGGTTTTCTCCGCCCCCCATTCTCGCCCCTGACGTCCCGGCGAGTCCGATCTCTTTGCCGTTTTCTTCACCTGTTTCCCCTTCATTTCCACACAAATGGTTTGTCCATCGATGGCGCCGCGCCACGGCTGGTCGCGGCCTTTGTAGTTCTTCCAGGTGGGTAATTTATGCGTGGCGCTGAGCCCCCCCAACCCCCGCCTCTCGGACTGTCGTCTCCCTTCTGCCAGGCTTGGCCCCCTGGCGGGATATAAATCCCTCTCAGACGCCACTGCCGGTGCCAGCTAGACAACTTTTCCCCCGTTTTCCCTCCACTTGGAAACAAAAGTCCATAACCGTTTTCCACTTTCCGCCCTTTTTTTTTTTTCTTTCCCCCGAGTTGCGGTACCGTTGCATTTCGGAAACGCCAATCCGAAGGATTGACGTTGGGTGTTATTGACCCCCCCACACACACACACACACACACACACACACACACCCCTTGGGCAAATCGACATCTGCCAATAGTTTGCACACAACAACGCAGCCCCCCGCGGCAAAACCAGTCCTCAGTCAACCGGTCACGTCTATCATCTACTCAGACGAGAATATGCGTGTTACAATACATTCAGGGCTGGAAAGGGGGGAGTCTATTTCCTGGATCTCAGCAACCAATGAGAAAAACCCTTTGAGATGATGGTCCTTGTTTTTTTGTTTTTTTGGTTAAAACCCCCAGCCGGCTCACCCTCCCCCACCTCCTCGAGTTCCTACCCAACAAGCGTTTCTGCAGCCGAAACCCCCCCGAGTTTGTCGTACGTGGGTACAAGGAAGACGAGGGTCCGGGTCGGAGGGGGAAGAGGAGTTATAGGAGACTGAGCGAGAAAGCAGACGGGGGGGGGGGGATAATGGCTTCAAACCAGCCTAATCCTTCCGCTTTCACCGGAGGGGTCAGCCGAGCGTTCGCTCTGGTCCTAATTGTTCCCATGCCGTGGTTGCGGAACGCACACACCGGATCACACACACGCCATTTTGTGAAAATGTTTTTCGCCGGGGAAGGGATTTAAAATCGGACGCCGAAGTGGGTTTTTTTCTTTGTTTGCGCCGCGCATCTTGAATGTGCTTTGGAAGACACCAGATGAAGAACACAATCAGCCAGACAAGGCCGTGGAAATGTTCCAACGTCTCCATCGACGAATGTAAACACCGAGACTCTACACTAGGCACAAACTACTCCTATGGATTCCCGTTTTTGATCACTTGTTTTTTAGGGGGGACAGTCGGGTCCGTTGGGTTCCTAAGGCCTCGACGGCGTTGCTCCAATGAGGCCTCGACCCCGGAGCACTTCACAAGACCCCTCTCATTCATCCTTTTTTGTTCAGTTGAACATAAATACAAATGCACCTCCATGACCTGCATTCAGGCTACTTCGTGCTCAACTTTAAATTGCCATTTGGATGAAGCCTTTTGTTTGACTTTTCTTGCTTGATTCTGTTCATTTTTGGGGAGCTTTGAGGACGCATAGCCAAATAGTCTTCGGGGGGCTGTGGTGCACATTGTGCTTGAGTGCAACCGGCAAAAAGGAACCATCGACGACCATCTGGAACTGAACTTGTAAGTGAACTCTGCACTGCCCCTACTGGATGCAATGTTTACAACCAAGGGAAGTATGTGGGTAGTTTCGTTTATGTACGTAATGCGCCTAAAGCCATAAGGACACACTCAAGACAATAACATACTGAGGTTGGCTTTCTCGCCAGCGTTTATGACGCAAGCTCGGCAGCAGGTCCGCCGGTGGGATAGTCACAAAAGAATCGCAAAAAAAAAAAAAATAAAGAATGCCAAAAGCAAAGAGATTTTACTTGGAGATTGGATCAATAAAAGGAGGTGTAATAAAGTCCGAAAAAGAGCAAGAGAAACGCGGTGGGGGGATTCATAATGCAGGATAGCGTGCGCGCGTGTGTGTGTGTGTGTGTGTGTGTGTGTGTTCCCTATCACCGGGACCAGACGATTCCTCAGCGTCCGTGGAAATCGACCAGCGCGGCGCAGCCCCGGTGATGGATACGGCCGCACTAATCGCTCCTCCAATGCCTTCTGTTTCTCCCGCACGTACTTTGCTCCTCTCTCACTCATTCATTTATCTCTCCTCTTCATCCCCACCCACCGGCACTCCTCCGTCCGGCAGCACCCATCCGCCCACCCTCCGCCCTCCCCAAGGCCGCGGCGCATAAACAGAAACAAATCACAGATTTAATGAAATGAAGTCGGGAGGCGGAGCGCGCCGAGGGGCGTTTGTTTTCGAGACGCCTGACAACTGCTGCAGTGCCGCGACTCGGCTGCGTCACCCGGCGGATGGAGGAGGAACCCCCCGCCCGCCCTCCAATACCATCTTCGCCCCCATGCCATTACCGATTCACGTGTCGACGACGGCGTCCAAAAAAAACCCACCGCCGTTTCTAAATCACACTTTTTTTTTCCAAGATGGCGGACGGGATCTGCCCTGTTTTTTTTCCGTGGAGGTTCAAACCGGGATCCAGGGGTCAAGCTGTCAATCATGCTGGGGGGGGGGGGGGGGGGGGGGGGGAGAGTCTGGCACTGAGAGGCCTGAGCGCACCACCGCCAACTTTTCCCGACAAATATTATCCTTGAAGCAGACGGGGTAAGTGTCCTGTTGGGAGCGCGGGGGGGGGGATCCTCATTACACAAAGGCCAATAGATCCAGCCCGCGATCGGGGTGGGGCGGGGGGGTATCGGGGGTCCCGGGGGGTCGGGGGGGTGGGGGAGAGGACTTGTCGTGGAAGAGGGCCTCCTCTGACCCCTCATAATCCCCTACTTTGTTTTGGACCCACTCAAAAGCTCTTCCTTGGATAAATACACACTTCTTCTCTGACTGTCTGGGTTTTCAAGACAACACCCCCTCCACCCTCCCGATCTAACCCCCCCCCAGCCGACCCCCCCCAACCCTCGACTCGTCCTGGCTTCCTTTCACCCCCCCCCCTTCCCCCCCAAACCACCTCTCGATCCCGAGACCCCATACAGGGGCTGTCACCGGCACTGTTTTCATTTTATCATTATTATTTTTTCTTGTAGTCTCCACTGTTTTCCAAAATAAAAGGCTCATTGAGTGGCGCAGGAAATGTGTGTGTGCGTGTGTGTTCGTGTGTGTGTGTGTGTGCGAATGGGTGTTTTTGCTCTTGCTAGTAGAACCTTAATGACCCGAGTTCCACTCTGCCCAGCTGTCTCCACACTGCATCAGCATTTAATCTGCACAAAGGCTAAAGGACCACCCCTACGGGTCAAGCACACACACACACACACACACACACACACACACACACCTCGCTCACCTGGTAATTACGAACCACGGTAGAGAACAGAGGAGTCCTCTTCCTTTTCTCTCCCCCACACCTCTCTTCTCCATCTTTTAGATCCCCGCTTCCCTCGGTCTATTCCCAAGGCTGACGAGCTCACAAGTGTGTGTGTGTGTGTGTGTGTGTGGGTGGGTGTGTGTGCAGAGGAGGTGGGGGTTAAGGCAAACTTTGTGAATTATGGGGAGTCTGCGCTGCAACTTTGGAGCTGAGTTAGCAGACGGGAGACAATGCAGCCCAGGAAACAGCAGAGAGAGAAATGAAGGCCCGGAGATCCAATCCAGATCCGGAGAATCTCATTCTCAACCACCTGCTGAGGATGGAAACCATGGCAACCACCCTTGAACGGTGTTTGTAATGCAATATACAAACATATATATATAAATGCATACAGATAGAAAGGGTCCCGAAAGCTGCGGATGCTTCACCAGCTCACCAGTTAGCATGAAAAAAGAACTTAATCTGTGTTTTTTTTCTCCGAACATGATGATCAATCGATCAATGGGATGTCACACGGCCAAGATGTGCATACGCCGGACTTCCTGTTAGCGGTGCATCAATACACCAGTGATCGGCTATGACTGGTAGAACCGACACATATCAATACATGTCCAATCACTTTAGACAGTGGAAAGAGACGGATCCATTTAAAAGATTGATTGCTGTGTATATAATCAACACACACACACATACACACACATACAGAGAGAGAGAGACCTCTCCTTGACTTGTGTTTGCAGAAATCCCTCTCAGACTTCCACTCACTGTGTTTGTGGCTGCGGGCAGAGGGGGAGACGGAGGGGCAGGAAGAACGGGATGCATTCCCGATTATTGGAACGATCTACGTGATTATTGGTTTTCGGCTTCGCCCCTGCCAAGGCCGCGCTGGCGAGTGGCGGGGACGGGGGCGGGGGGGGGGGGGGGGGGGGGGTGTTTTAGGAATGTTCTCACAAGTGTTTTCTGCGACCCGATAAAAATAATTCCACATTCTCTCTCTACGGGCTGCTGAAAACAGGGATAAATGTTTTATAAACATGTAATAGCTGTCTCATGCACTAAATTTGAGTCATATAAATGAATATTGACACGTGAATAACTTTCATGCCTCTACATAAGGTGTGACTGAGTGAGTGAATAGTTGTATGTCTCTATATGATGTATGAGTGTGAGGGTGAATGGTGTCTGCTCTATATAATGTGTGAATGAATGAGTGAAGCCCTTGGATCGATCTGTCTTTCGCTCAATGACGGCTTAAAAAAGCAGTTAAAAAGCACAATGAATGAATGACATTGCAGATGTATTTGGCCTGGGTTTGTGTTAATTATATTTTCTCAGTGGAGGCGTCTGAATTTGTAATAATAATTACAATATCATATGAGCCGGTCCAGCTAAAGCCCATGTTTATGTGTTTTGTTCCAAAGCGCCCAGTTCTCCTCCACACACACACACACACACACACGCAGACACACACTCGTGCAGGACAATATGTTATGATGACAGGTTACAGCGCTTGCACATATTTCTGGCCGGTGAGAAATAAAGAGGGGAAGGATGTTGAAACTGAATGAGGGACGACTCCGGACGAGTTTCTCTGCGAGTCCGGCTCACTCTCGGCCCGCGGGGGGCCGCGGCCGCCAAGGGTTATCCCCCCTTCCCCCCCCCCGGTGTCGGTGTGCTTCCCTCCCGGTTTCTCAAACTCTAACCAGATCTCAAGCTCCCCGCATCCCACCCGTAGTGGTCCCACCTTGGGTGGTCTTTGCAGGAACACAGCGGAAGAGAAGTGTCCTCAAACCCCTCGAGGCTGGTTTCCCACCCTAAAATAAATATCAAAAATAGAAATGAATATCAATGAATACCGTTGCAAAGTTGATTGCTTTGTTATTGTCGCGGTTGTCATTTTAAATCACAACAGCAAGTCAATGATGTGCCCTATCTATCTATCTTTCTATCTATCTATCTATCTATCTATCTATCTATCTATCTATCTATCTATCTATCTATCTATCTATCTATCTATCTATCTATCTATCTATCTATCTATCTATCTATCTATCTATCTGTCTATCTATCTATCTATCTATCTATCTATCTATCTATCTATCTATCTATCTATCTGTATCTGGTTACCCAACCTAAAATAAATATTAAAAATAGAGATGAATATTAATGAATATCGTTGCAAAGTTGGTTGCTTTGTTATTGTCGCGGTTGTCATTTTAAATCACAACAGCAAGTCAATGATGTGCTCTATCTATCTATCTATCTATCTATCTATCTATCTATCTATCTATCTATCTATCTATCTATCTATCTATCTATCTATCTATCTATCGATGCAGACCTGAAGACAGGCTTAATCACGTAGCCTGTGCTATTTAGCTTATTAGCTGACGTTTGCACATTAACGTGTTTAACCTCGGGCCCATTTCATTTGCGACACGGGTGTCGGTCAGAATATTCCCATGTAACGCGTCCCTGGCTTGGACTGATGTCACGCAGCTGAATCTGGACTGTGTCCGTGCATGTGTGCGCGTGAACGCGTGTGTTTGTGTCTGTGTGTGTGAAAGCAAAGTGGGGCGGAAATTGAGGCGTTTATTAATAATGACTTAATTGCAATAGAAACAACTGTGATCCGGGGGCGTCCCGTATGTCTGCAGAGCGGCTGCGTTTGGGAGCAAACGTTAAACACGAGTCACCGTTTCTTCACAGTTTTTAGGGGGGGAGGATTGGCCGTTCTACACGGGGGTGGGGTGGGGGGGGTAACAGTGCAGCGAAAGTATGAGGACGCCAACTGCGGCGGCAAACCCGCACATCTGGCCAAGGCATTAGACCCCCACTGACCTGTCACCAACCCCGCGGCGAAGATGGATGACCCCAAGCTGGACCGGGTTCAAGCGCAAACGTGCACCCACGGCCTACGAGTTACACACATATCGTGCGCAAACAGCGGAGTCTTTTAATTAAGATTGAATATTATGAATTCACCTTTGTATACGTGGACGCCCCTCCCAGCGGCAAACACAGCGCCGAAAACCCATTAATCAACTCCGTCGCCGACGCCCCCTCCATCCTCCAAACCGCTCCTTCTTGAAGTTATGGTTGTAAAGGAGTGAAAGGAGTTTAACGGTGAGAGCGGAGAACGTGTTTACCCCCCCCAGCGCGCGGGATGAAAGGGGACGGCGTCAGAGGTTTGAGGCCCATCATTTAACTGCTCGCTTATTTGCCGCCGTTTCCCTTTCGAGGCGTCAACGTCGCCGCGAGTGACGGCACCGAAGTGTGACGGGACTGTCACCGCCGTCGCCAAGACCGCCACCTGGATGGGGCTGATAGAGCTATCTTGCTGTGAGGCGAATAACTGTGTGTGTGTGTGTGTGTGGGGGGGGGGGGGGGGGGGGGGGGGGGGGGGCAGCGCACCCCGGGTTGGGCGGGTAAAGCAGCTAACGGATTAGCATCGGCATCTCCCATCAGACACCACCAACACAACTGCCGCAGTCAGAGTTGCCAAGAGGAAGCAAAGAGTTAAGATGTTTTTATTCTTTCAAAACAAAATAGCTGTGTTTACATCTCGATGCTAACTTGATGGGCGTCCTCCAGCTGGGCTCAGCGGATGGAAATCTCTATTTAATTTGATTTATTTTATCCAGATTTAGATTGGAAATCCTCAGATAGAGTGACCCCTATCTTCATTTTAACAAAACAATGCGGCAGCACGCTCCAGAATACTTAGTGATAGGAGTTCTCTCCAGGAAATACACAAAAGACAGAAAAGTATCAGAAAAGTAAAGTAAAAAACAAAAAATCTGTATATCTACATCTATATATAATAGGTATTTTATACCATACCCTGAGGGGTGCCTTTTAGAAATGACCACTGCAGCTGCACTTCTGATATCGTTTCAAAAAAAAACTGAAAAATACGTTTCCACAAGCAATCTGTCTTCTCTCTCCCTCACAGACACACATATCCACACACACACACACCCATACGCTGTGTTGCTAGCAAGCTAACTGTTTACTTGTAACCATGATCGCGTGAGTCAAGAGCCAACTGGACGTGATATTATGGGTTGGCACAGCTCAGTGGGTGATGATTATGGGACCACATGTTGTTCATTCATTCATTCATTATGCATCCAGCTATCTTTACCACCAATCCTACGGTTGCAGACTGGCGTACCACTTTCACATATAGAGACACAACCAATCACAAGACGGCTGCCCCCGCTTTTATCCGGAGCTCGCGCCGGTGTCTTATTTTGATTCCCCGACATCAACACTCGTAAACCGTCACCCTGTTTTCGGAGACCCGTTCCCTTTTTCCGATCCCGGCACCGGCAGTCAACGATCAGGAAGTGATGTAAACCTGCTCTTTTATTTTTTTTTCTCTCAAATGCCCCAAATATATCTTTTCCGCCTTCTTTGATCGTTTCCTTCGGCTGTAACGATTTGTCAGACGGCGAGGGACCCGGCCCCGTATGTGCCCAAGCTTGGAGGAACATAAACTTTTAAATGCTACACCTGAATCCAGGGGGTTCGGTGTACTTGGTTGTAGTTTACTGCCGCTGTCCGGATCAGTGTAACAGACTAATGGGAAAAAAACGTGGCCAAACGTGTCTTTCACACACGTGAAATTGCATTTGGTCTCCGTGTCCCGGGAAACCCCGGGAGCCAGAAATACAGCCATTTACAAAGCACAACGGTATCTGTGTTTAACAGCAGCGGCTTTAAACGGCGGCGGCAGACAGGAACGTCCATCCTTTTCTCTGCAGAGCTTCATTTCAGCATCATATGATGAGATCCATCACATTTCCCTCGCAAGCCCATCTCGGGTGTCCACGGCCATGCATGACAGAGTCTGCCTCAGTCAAAGGAAGACCGTCCGACACACACACGCATACACACACACACACACATAGCACTGTACTGACTTGATCATTCCTGGCAGGGGAGGACAAAGGAAGTGTGGATGTATGTTTAAATCTCTGGAGGTCAGAGAACAACAGGATGCAGAGGATGATACAATACTGGTGTGTGTGTGCATGTGTGTGTGTGTGTAGTCATCTGTGCCTGTATGCAAAAAGTTGATGAAGGGATGTACAGAACACACATGCACTTTGCTCACACACGCGTGCACAGACGCACAAACACCTTTCTCCGCTCAGTGCTCTTGCAGGACGGCTGACAGGTCAACACTCCGGACTCATCGCGTTCACTCAAAGCTAAGGACGGACTTTGCGGGTCGCGTCACGAGAACATGACCTAGAAAAGCGTGGAAACACGGGGTTTCGGGGGGGAAAAGGTGTTTTTTTCGTTGGCCGTGCACGTTTAAGGTGGCACACAAGACGTTTGTTATGACATCGCAACGAGTGAGACAGACCAGGCGCAGCTGGTCTTGCGGAAAGTGAAGCATTTACACACACACACGTGTGCCGTGTTCGTATAAACAGCGTAAATAAGGGATTTTTCACAGATTAATTTCCAACCAGGTGTCGTATCTTATTCTGTCGTTTTGCTTGCTTTCCGCAGGAAGTTTCTACGTGATAACCGAGTCGCACGGCCGCCGACTCGCCGGTTGAAACGCGAGCCGGCGCTCAACTTCAATTAGCCAAACCTCTAACAGAGGCCAACGGGGACGGGGGGACATGAGCGGTATCGACGGAAACTCGAGCAGGCTCGTTAGAGGCCCCCGCGGGCCAACCATCTGAAAATGGACGACGCCGTTGCGAAAGCTCGTCGGGGGGGGGGGGAGCCTAATGAGAAGTGAAGGGTAAATAAACTCCAAAGCGCGGTGAGACGGCACAGGCCGGCTCGGACCGGGTTACGAGCGGAAAGGGTTCCTTTGTAAAAGCGTGAGGTCCGACAGCGGCGCGTGGCGGAGATGCGTTTTTTTTCCCCAGGACTGGCCGGTACCGGCGTGAAGAGACAAGACAGGGGTGCGGCGGAGGAATGTCAGGTCGGAATAAACAGCCAGCCCTTCCGAATCATCTGCACTCCTTGCGGTCCTGGGCGTAGGGGTACAGAGGAGAAAAGGGAGGGGGACTCAGATGGTTATGAAAGGCACTTAACTCCAAACAGCACTCCCCATGAGCGGACATATACAACGTCTGGGAGCGTGCAGCCCAGACGTGCACGGCGCCGTTGACTGATATGGGTTTTGAAGGCGAAGAACAAAGTGTTTGGACTGAAATCCTCCCTCTTTGATTGATCTCGGGATGAAAAGACCCAGCGTTTTTTTGGACCATGGCAGGGGGGGTGGTGGGGGGGGGGTCCTCTGCCGAAAACCTGCTCATCCAATCCACCAGCAGGGATTTCCAAGTGTCTCTCCAAGGAGGTGACCTTCATTTCATGAGCGACCTGAAGGTTTTAATTAAAATCCAGGTTTTGTTACACAGCTATTGCAGTGTCGAGCCCACGGCTATGTTATATAACTTTTATTCAAGGTTGCGCTAAGAATCCAAAAAAAAAAAAAAAAAATCTATATGAATTATACATATTGCTATCATTTTTATAGAATTTTTCAGAACTGTGCATGGGACATGATCGGGTGATTTTTATTTTACAAACATCATCCGTCTTCCCTCCCTGAAAAGTCAGTCGCAGCCCGTCAGGATCAATTTCGCTGAGGAGGTCCGGGTTTGTCACTGTGAGACAAAGCGTCTGATCGAGTGTTGCTTGACGCTAAAGCTGGCATGAAGGGAGGTTCATGACCTCTGACCTCTGAACTAGCCGCTAAGTGATTTGCTCATAAGTGACATTTTTTGCAAAATGGCTCCCTGCTGGAGACTTCGGACAAAGTGGTTCAATTTAGTCATTCATTAAAAGTACATTTTCCATCAATTGGAGCAAAGAGCGACCCCTCCTCTCCCTCCGCCCTGAATAAGGAGCCAAACGTTTTGAATGACTCAACAGATAAGATAAGATAAACTTTATTGATCCCCATAGCCTTTGTCACAGCAGCGTAACAGTTATAATATAATAAATATGAATAGAAATATTAATAGAGACAGAAGACAGAAGATAGCGAGACATCTACCAACAAATGGACAGCAGCAACAACAACAACAACAGCAACAACATCAGGGATAATAACGGACAACATAAAGGAACAGTGATGGTGAAAAATACACAACCAGAACAACAATATAATTAACATAAACAACAATATAATTGAGTGACAATAGCAATGACAAGAATAAAATATAATAAACAAAAAAAGGCAGGATGTGTGCGGGCTAGGACAAACAAGGATAAGAAAGACAGCAGAGATAGGGCATGACATGTGAATGCTTGAGGTAGCGAATGGGATAAGGCGGTGCGATTGTGGAAGCAGCACAGATGCACTCATGCCGGTCAGAGTTGTGTCCCATCCAGACTGCTGTTTTACAGTCTGATGGTCGTGGGCACAAAGGAGCTTTCGGCTCTGCATAGGGGTATGATAAACCGTTGGCTGAAGGAGCTGCACATCTGCCACAGCTCATGGTGCAGTGGGTGGGAAGGAGTGTCCAGGATAGCTCCCAGCTTGTCCTTCAACCTCCCTACTGCTACCGATGGATGATAGCCCAGGTTCAGTCCCATCACCGAGTGGCCTTTCTTCATTATCTTATTGAGCCTATTGACCTCACCAGTCCTAGCACCACCCCACCGGCACACTATACCGAAGAAGAATCCGCTGGCGATCATGGACTGGTAGGAGGTCTTGAGGATCCCGCAACAGACGCCAAACAACCTAGGTCTCCTCAAGAAGAACATCCTGCTTGGACCCTTCCTGTAGAGTGCATCAGTGCTGTGTGACAGTACCTTGGGGCACTCCTGTGCTGCACGCCACGGCCTCGGAAACACAGCTATCCATATCCATCCTAACATACTGCGGCCTTCCCGTGAGGTAGTCAAGCATCCAGGCAGTGATGTCAGGGTGAAGTTGCGTACTCAGCAGCTTGTCCGTTAGGAGGGTGGGTTGGACACTGTTGAAGGCACTAGAGAAGTCAAAAAAGGTGACACACAGTGCTTCCTATACCCTCAAGGTGGGATAGGGCCCTATGAGTGAGGATGATAATTGTATCCTCCACATCCATGGGCTACCTGTAGACAAAGTACAGAGGGTCTACAGAAGCAGATAGGCGGAGTACAAGCCTCTCCAACGACTTCTTGAAATGTGACGGTATTGCCAGAGGCCTGTAGTCAATGAGAGTACTTGGACGTCCCTTCTTAGGTACTGGGACAATGCAGGAGGTCTTCCAGAGGTCAGACAACTTCAGCAACCTCAGAGAGAGGTTGAAGAGGTGCTGGAAGACTCCAGCAAGCTGCTCAGCATACACCTTGAGGTGTGAGGTGAGGGTTAGGCCGTGGTTGGCCAGACGGTTGAGAAGAATGTCTGCGTCAGTGTTTGGGGGGATGTGGGGGGGGGGGAGACGGACATTGACCTTTCCTCTTTTGGAGAAGTTCCTCCCGGGTGTATTTCAACATTTTCCTCAGTATTGGCAGGGGTAGCACTGAGGCAAACAACACAGTGCACTGGCAAAACAGTACATAGTCCCACCCGCAAAAGAAGAGTGGACAGGTAAATAAATAACTCAAGAACATAAAGAAATAGAGTATGAGATAATAGGAGCTGCTGCGACAGGCTGTCGTCTTCCAGCACCATCTTGAGAGAGCTGATTTTCAGACACATTATTCTTTCTATAATCGCCAAATAAAAATGCACGTCTTGTTTTGAAAGACACACATTGGCCTTCATGTTAGCGGCGTATCGATGCATTGATAAATCAACAATGAGCAACAACCAATAGAACTGTGAGGTATCAAAAGATATTCCTTCACTGCAGACAGGTAAACCCTGCCATGTGTTTTGTTCTGAGGAAATCAAAACCATTGTTTTCTTTGGGTTCTCAGCAACCAGAAACACCTTTCTCATGAAATTTGGAGGTGACACTATCGTAATCGCAGAGAGAGCTGTTGGATTTAGAAGGCCTGGATAAATTTACTCCAATGAGGCCCCGTTTCCAGACGACTTCATAAAACCCCTCTCTTTCATCCTTCTTTGCTAAAGTTGATGTGAATACAAATGCACCCGCATGACCCTCTTTACGACTCATGTATGCTCAACTTTAAATTATACTGTACAGTATGCAGTACGGCGTTGGCTTTCTGGTAGATAATACATTATCACCGGCTCCTTTACCGTCCATTATTATCCAAAACAGAGCCGTGATATTGGAAGTGAACTCAGCAACACTCTCTAGTGGATGTATTGTTTAACAGCCACGGCAACATTAAGCACGCACAGGAAGCATGGCAGCGTGTATGTTTATGTGCAACGTTAGCATAAATCGAGCCTTTTCTGTGGTGTTTGCAGGATCTCCCCGACCTCCAGAAGGGCTTCCACTATCACGTACAGTAAGTTCATTCCCAAACCAGGTCGTCGACGGGCGCTGCTCCCGTACCCTCGTCCCTCTGGTGCTTTCCCTGCTCCTTTACCCTCACTCCCTCTGTCCTCTCAGAGTGCTCGAAAATATCTTTACCCCACGACAGCACGGCGGTATATCATTACGTGGTTTTTGGAGGGCCATGTGAAGACGGCGGCTGACCAGTGAAAGCAAACATGTCCTGCATATCAAACACAGATCTCAAACACAGGGTTGGGGGGGGACTGTTTTGTGTCCGGTGCCTGAAATTAGGGAAGTTTGAAAGAAATGACAAAAAAAAAAGAATAAGCATGTTTTTCTGCAGAGAGCAGTGTAATCTCAAAAAAGGCGCTTGACGTAGAAATACACTCAGCGCCTGACTTTCCAACTTGATGCATGTGCATGTGCAGGCATAGGTTAGATAGCGGTGGGGTGGACGTGTACGTTTGTGCCGGAGTTATCGGCATCTTATCCCGATGCGTCTCATGGTCGCCAGGGTCTTGGCTTTCTCGGCGCTGGACTCCCACGCTGCCGGTGGACTCGCTCTCTGCTTTCTGTCTCTCCGCCGGAGCGCTGACATATTTGGGAGGGGAGTCATGACTGATCGGCTGCTTAGTGCATTAGCGGGGAGGTCGCAACGCGCCCAGACCGGGGAGGAGGGAGAATCCATGAGAACGGCGTTTGGCTCGATCTGTCCTGTTCAGTCTGAAATCCTTGGTGCCATTTTACATACAACTCCACGCACAGTGCCAAACCATCCCACAATCTTCCGCCGATTCTTCCTCGGCAGGGAATTCAGCACCAAATAGCACACTAGGCTGAGGAAATGTCTACCAAAAAAACCTGGACAGATTAAAGCACCCTCTCACTGACATGTCATTTAAAGACATACAACCAATCACTGTCATTTACATGTCATACAGGGTCAAAACATTCCCCCTTTCATTCACACATTGGGAAATTTCTTGCCTTCAATAAACCTCCTGCATGTTTTTTGGACTGAGGGAGGAACCCGGAAGAACCCTACATGGAGAACCTGGAGCTCCCCTGTCGGAATCCAACCAGGAACCTCCTTGCTTGATGACGCTAACTACCGCGCTTGGACACATACAAGATAGGGTTAAACGGAGACAGATGATTGGCTGTGACGACCCCTGAAGAGACCAAAGAGGAAGTTTTTCCGGATTCTTCAGATGGATGACGTCTCTTCATAGACAGGGTTCTTTTTTTAAACCTTGTGATACGACGCTCACAGAGCCTTGGGGCTCCTGGGGGTCACGACGAGGTTGTTTCTGTTTCCAGACGGATCAGATGGATCATTACCTCTGATGAAACGCCGCCTCTGAACATGTATTTTTAATCGCCCTCTAAATTTGAAATCCATCACCCTTTGCTTCGGTACGTCGTTTCAGATAAAGCTGTTGAGTGCGCAATGACACAAACACACACACACACACGTATAAACTCCACCCGAATGAAGTCTTCACCTCCGGTTTTCACTTGTGACACATCTTTCATGGCGGGGGTTGGGGGACGGAGGCGAGAACATCCTTGAAGAGCGCTCCCAGGGGCGGCCTGGGACGGCCAGATAAGCCCGGGTAAGACGGCCGAGTATGAAATGGGGAGTTGGGGGGGGGGGGGGGGCGACACGCAAACCCTGACGCCTCTCCTTCTAGGGTCCCGCCGGACGGCTGCCCCGGGGCTGCATCCGGCAAGGTGAGCGGGAGAATCCTAATGAGTCTGCGATAACTCAATCGATAGAGAGAAGGAGGGAGGAGAGAAGAAGGAAGAGGGGATGGAAGGAGGAGAGCGAAAAAGGAATTCAACAGAGTGTGAAGCCACGAAGGCGGAGGGGGGAGGAAGGCAGCAAGGGGGGATTGGGGGGGGGGGGAGAAGCGGAAAACCCAAGGTGGTGGACGGGGGGGTGGATGGAGGGATGGGGGGGATCGGGGGACTGCGAAGAGCTCATTGATCGTGGTCATGGCTGGCTGGTCCCTCCTATTTTGTTAGTCATCTATTTCTCACATAAGCTGAGATCGAGCCTCCTGCACCCACCCACTCTTTATTTTCTCTGTAATCTCTCCATCGCGGACGAGCGGACCGCCCGGACCCCGGCAGAAAGTTGCAATCACCGCCTCCAACTTCGGCGGAGAGAGAAGAACCGCTTTTTGTGCAAATGCGAAGCGAGGGTACGCTAGCACCGACGGCCGCCTGCGCCTGGTGTCGAGCCTGTTGGGCAAGAAAATGAACCTCTGGGGAACCATCTTCACATCTCCATCGGCAGGACAGACACCCTCCTTTCGTTTAAGAATAGGCTCGTAACCTCTCCTTCTGATAAAACTTACGGTTAGCCCAAGGCTAGCTCCTAGCTATGCTGCCATACGTTTACTCTGCTGCCGGATGTCTCATGATGCACTTCTCATTCATGTACCTTCATCAATGCATGATAGAAACCTTGTATCTTCTCTCTGGGCTCATCCACCATTGTCATCAAAATTATTATCGTACCATTTCGGTCAGTGTGCATTTGTGGCAAAACCTTGACTTTCGAGCGCATCGGCTTGGGAGTACGGTGAAGGAGAGCATCATCGGTGAGAAGGCACGGGGATTTGTCGCTGTAGACGGCGGGAACGTCAACAGACGAGGTGTCGGAGACGGTCGGGGAAGGTCTGAATTTTTTAAAAAGAGAAGCGGGATTCAATCCGTAAAACTAAACTTTGTTTAGCGATAAAGTGTACAAGTGTGCAGGTTACATTTAGCAACACATTTTAGCATCAAGTGTATAGCCAGTAAGTTTAGTTAAGCAATAGCGTCCAAATAAAAAAAAAAAAACAACCTCTTACGCTGAGCTCCTTCACCATCTTCGTCCGATCTTCAATGTAAATACACTTACCGTATTTTCACGACCATAAGGCGCATCGCACTAAAAGACGCAGTCTCAGATGTGTGGCATTACTGTAAGGCGCACCTGATTATAGGGCGCAGCTTTTATATACAATTCACGCCCACACTTCCCCATTCAACGTTCTCATGGTGTCCTCCACTACATCTGCCTTACAACAACAACACACACAAGCATCAAGTATGCATATTTAAAAATAGAGCGGGAGCTAAACTAAGTTTTGTATTCATACTTTTTTACCGGTAATCGTAATCAATCAAACCCACTGAAGTCCTCATCCTCTGTTTCTGATTGAACAGCTGCACTAAATCTCCATCAAACATGCCAGGTTCACTTTCTTCCACTGTCAGATATCCGTGCAGCTTCTTGGAAATGATGCCGGCTTTTGCGGAAGCTCGAACAACAGTGCCAGCAGACACGTTAGCCCGAGCATCTACGATCCATTCGCAAATTGTGGCGTAACTCGCCCGGCGCTGCCTTCCACTCTTAGTGAAACTGTGGTCTACAAGAAGACTTTTCATACCCCGTTGTGCGTATCGCTACCGTGCTGGACCCTGTCATCTCTACACTGTGACTCATCGGGATGCCGAAAATGAGTGGCACCTCGTCCGTGTTGGTGATGTAGTGGGCTGGATGTGTTTGTTGGCGATGTTTTCAGGGTTGTTAAAACAAAGATTTTCTGCATAACGCACATACCCTTTCTTTTATATATAATCAACGGCCACACTTCCCCCTATAAAGTTCTCATGGTGTTCTCTACCACGCACACAGGGTGCACTGCACTATAGGGCGCGCCGCACATTTTGAAGAAAATCTACGACTTTTATGTGCGCTTTATAGTCGTGAAACTACGATAATAAAAACAAAAAATTCTTCAAGTTCTCCTTTGCTATGTGTTACTATTTTTTAGACATTGTTTGTTATTTGGAAGGAAGTACATTTTTCTTATTTAAAGACATGTAACAAAAAACATGGTGTGCTTTTTCGTGGGTTCAATTAATTTTAATGGGGAAATTTAACTTGATACACAAACAAATGGAGTTACAAGTCAAGGTTTCAGTGTAACTGTTAGCGCTACGGTTGTTAGCAGTAATAGATCCTTTGCAGCCTGTGTCCCTCCCAACGCTCACATCTTCCTCTGTCTCTATCACACTTTCTATCACTCTGTCATCTTTCTCTTCGTGCCCCAACCGGTCGAGGCAGAAGCGAGCCCACATTAAGATCCACCACCTTTTAAATAAAATCTGACTCGACTTCCCCGACGGTCGTTCACGGGCCAGTCGGGAAACTGCCCGCAAGAGCAGCCGTGGCAAGAAGAGGGACGAACGGAGGGAGAAATTGAAAGCGAGGTTCTGATCAATGGAGAAAATAAGCGGCAAGGTCAATGAAGATGAAGAGGAGTGAGTGAAAGAGAGAGCGATGAAGGCGGTGAACGTCAGCTGACGGCGGAATTTGGCGAAACGCTTTCGGGGTCGTGCTGGAAGACGGAGAAAAAAAGGCTGTTTCCGCCAAATGAGATTTGAGGATCGTCTGTCAGCGTTCCATTAAGACTTCACAAGGTTGAGGTCGGTCCACAAACGTACACTTTCTGGTCGCCGCCCGACCTTCCCGGCCGAGCAGATCCGCGTCCGCAAACCCCACAGCGCCGCGTCATGCCCTCGCAGGCCGGCTCTGTGTGCACAGCGAAACCTGGCGAGGTCCTTCCTCCGAGCCCGTGTTTCTGCGCAATTAATCAGGAACGGCGGACACGTGGAGGCCGGATTAGGGAGCGACACGCTAGTGAGCGCCGCGTGTCCATCTGGACGAAGAGATAAATACGGAGATATGCGGCGCGGTGGGAACGGCGTGATATCCACCCCGCCCCCGCCCCCGCCCCCTCCCCCTCCGCGGAGTCTTGTATCACCTCCGGGTGAATCCGGCGGCGCTAATGTACGTCAGCCACTTTCAACAGGACAGCCAGGGAGCGTTAGCGGGGCTCGCGGCGTGTTAGCACCTGGCGCTCGGGCGCTAAGTGTCGATGAGAGATGATACAGCTAATGCGCGTTTATGATGTGCCAGACAGCTTGCTATGTCACTGTCCGTGTGTGTGTGTGTGTGTGTGTGTGTGTGTGTGAGAGAGATTGAATAAGCAGGAAGGGCGTGAAAGTTCTCCATCCAAACTATGCCAGCTATTTAACGCTGCTCCTCTGGGAGTTTGGGCATCTGTCAAACCGAGACGTCAGCTGTCCTCTGCTTCCTCCAGCTTTCCCAGGACTCCTGCTACGCCTCCCTGTGCACGCGGGTCCTCGTGCATGGCGAAAACGCACTGCGAGTTTCCCTAGATGTACAGTTTTAGGGAATTGTATTTCCAAAATACGTCTCTTTTGGCGACAGTGCTGGTTGGCTGAGCACGCTCACTGGCGCGCTAACTTCGGATTTGCATTTTCAACATGGCGGCGCCGTACATCATTTGCACTTTTGAAGTTTTTGCACTGAGAAAGTTAGCGTCAGGCTCCTAGTTATGCTGGCTAACTCTGCTGAGGAATATCCCATGGTGCACCTCTCTCATGCTCTGCATGTCCCTCCACAAATGCAAGATAACAACCTTATATCTTCACACGAGTCCCTGGGCTCCCTCGGCTTCGTCTCCTGCGAGTATTAAAGCTATTTTTGAATCATGTTAGCTGTTAGCATGTAAGTGTTAGCACGTGTTATCATTAGCGCCTCCCCACCAGAACCCTCATTCACCTAACTGTCTTTATCACACTTGCTTTTTATCTCTGTCCTTATCTTGCCTCATTCTGTCTCTTTCTACCCTAAACGGTCGATGTAGAAGGCCACCTGCATTGAACTGGGATCTCTCTGATGTTTTAAAAAAAAAACCAGTTGTTTCCTCGCCGTTGTAGCCAATTGCTTACTCTTGGCTTAACGTGGCGGTGCAGACCTGCTCTGCATGGAAAGCCTCATCGGTTGACGGTGTTGCGATTCGGTGCAATAACGATAAAATCTGACTCGAGAGGCCAAAGAAGGTGGGGGAGGGGGTTCGCTGAGAGGAGCTTGGCGAATGAGTCACCATCGGGTGACAACAGGGTCAAATATCCTGGGATAATGACTTCACTACCTCCTGAAAGATAGATGCAAACACACCTCTGTCTCTTCCTCCATTAAGGGCAGGCGTCTCGGCGGGCCGAGCGGCGGAGAGATTTGCCCTAATCATAATTCTACATTCCTCTTGGCCTGACCCCTGCGGGAGAGGGGGGGGGGGCTCCACAGGGGTGTGTGTGTGTTTGTGTTTGCTGTTAGGCCATTGATTTACGCTCATTGTTTCAACAACCCCCCCCTCACAACTCCCCAGACCCCCCCGACCTCTCCTGGCGGGAAGACAAAGCAAAACAAGAAGAAATGGATTTGTAATAATTCAAAAACGCCGCTACGGATCTCGACGGTGGATAAATAAACAACAAAAAAAAAAACAGAATGGCGAGGAATTGATTTTTATACCCGCGGGACGTCTCGGCCGTGTCAACTCCAAAGAAAGAGCCTCGGAATTTACTTAAAGGGGTTGGAAAAAAGCGTCTGACATTCATTCATTATTCTATATCGCTATCCTACCTGGCGTTAGGGACAACCTTCTCATTTGATCATATATCATAAAGATACAACCATTCACATGTCACATAAAGACTATGTGAGGAACCCTGAGAACCTGGAGGAGCGCACACATAAAGTATTTTGGAATCCGTGTCGTCGGTACATCTTTGCACGTCCTTTTTGGATTATATGGGCTTTGCCCTCCTGAGAGCTCAGGTGAGGAGTTGACCGCTCGTATGTGCGCTAAAGGCTTCGGCCCTTGTTGTGGATTAGCGGGCTCTGGCGCCCGGCGGACACCTCTCCACCGTTATCGCGCTTCACGCCACAGGGTCGCTAAGCTACTTAGGTGTTCCAGGCACCGACGACATTAATCCGAGAACGGGCATCTTAGCCTGTAAGGGAACGGGCTAAACTGCATGCTAGCAGCAGACAGATACGAGAGAATACATGTCCGACGTAGCGTCCCCGGTCTCGGGAGGCCTCCGAGAGCAACGGGCGAATGCAGATCCTGCGTCCGCCGATCAGCCGCCGTCGCATCACTCTCAGTTCAAGGTGAGTCAGTTTGAAACTCCCCGGCACGCACGTAGCGCTCGCTGAGTGGCAGACTCATTAAGGCGCTGTCTCGGCGTTGTTTAGCCAGGACTGAAGCAGCCCCAGCCCCATTAGCCAGCCGGGGAGGGTTGCGTTTGAGAGCTCTGGCTTTCATCGGTCTTTTACGTGACCTTGATTTCATCTTTGGAGAGTGATGCCTCGCGGGCAAAGGTTAAACGCCGTGGGGCGTTAAATGACGTCTCCGCCGCGACGCCCCACGCTCCTCGCCCTTTGTGCATCACAGATCTCATTATCTTCGTTTAAACTCATTAATCCGGTCCTCCTGACCTTTGGGCGACGCTGATGAATTCATCCTTTCTCGGGAGCGATCTGCTGAGTCGGCATGGCAACCATTCTGTGGCGAGGACCTTCACCCGGTGCAAACGCGCCACACACGGGTCTCGAAAGTAAACCGTATCAACACGGTATCAAATTTGAAACTGTATCAAATGTTGCCAGCCACATTCATCCCATTAGTGCAGAGTTCACTTCAATTTTAAACAACAACAAATTAGGCAACTGGTGATAATGTACATTAGATGGCAGCTGCTGTTAAATACATGGCTTCATATAGACAAAGAATCCTTCTCCCTGGTTTGTCTCATCTTCTCCATTCCTTTCTCTGGATGCACTCGATTGACCGCTGCCAACTGAGACGTCCAGGGGTTTGCAGCATTGCCTTTGGCATCCGCGAGACTCGCCGAGAAGAATCACGCAGGAAATTAGTGCAGAAGGAATTTCTGGGGCCAAAATCAGCTGCATTCGTCACCCTGGTATAGGGAAAACTGTAAGACCAAAAACAAGGGGCACCAGCTCAGCGGGGATTTGCTGCTCCACTTTGCTTCGGAGTAAAGGTTGCCAGGACAACCAGGACCTCTTAACACCGATGTCCTTCCATCATATGGTTCCTCCCATCAGGACCATGCAAAACTATCATCTTCCCTGCCGCAGCCAATCATCTTCCTCCATCTGACCCTCTTCTCTCACCCCAACTAATTTCCTGTTCGCTTTCCCTCCATTCCAACCTCCTCTCTGGTCTTCCTCGAAGCCCCCTTGCCTGACGGTTCAAACTTCGGCATCCTCACACCCAGATCTTCACCATCCTTCACCCGTCCATGTCCAAACCATCTCAGCCTGCCTTTATCTCTAGATAATCTAACATGTGATGTCCCTCTGATGGACTCCTTCCTGATCCTCGCCGTCCTCCTCAGTCCCAAAGAGGAGGAACCTCCACATCTTCATCTCTGCCGTTTCCTCCAGCTGCCATGCTCGGAAACCAAACTCTACCATGACGGTGTGCGTCTTGTGCACGTCCACAACACGGGAACAGACACAACTCACCCTGAATGCAGCACTAAATACATTGAATTATGAGAAACTGCGTGTGTGTGTGTTCAATTGTAATGCAATTTGACTATTAACAGGACAAACAATGTTGATGACCGTGGAAGTTCTATTCTTGGCCAACGTTTTCTTGTTGTTCATGCAAACCTGCACGCCCACACACACACACACACACACAAATAATAAACACACGCCCCGGTGCTGGGCACAGAGTGGCGCCGTCCGGGGCTGCGGTGGAACAGGTACCGTCGCCGCTGGGGGTTTTGTGTTCAACCCCCCAAGGGCTGTTACAGGAGATTGTCCCCTCCGTTGGCCAGGAACCCGTCCACAAAGACAGGAAGTGGAACCCTTCCACCTGATTCCGCCGTACCTCAGGGGGGAAGAAATGGTCCCGGAATGGATTAGCCGCTACTCCCAAGGCGTCTGGCGAAGCACGGCGGACTGACCCGCTTACAACGGAGGCGAATGAGTTGAAAAGAAAGAGGAACTCGACGTGGTATGACGTCAACTGAAATGAACCCGTTCATCCCGTCAAGGGGGCGTCTCGGGAGCCGAGGAAGACGAGGAAGACATGGTCGGGCGAACTCGGCACGTCGCGGCGGCGTTAAAACTCCCGATGCCGAGAGCGACCGACGTTCCGGCGAATTAGCACTTCAAAAGAACAAGCATTAAACCGCCTCTACGACGTCACCCCACCACCACCACCCCTTATCTCCATGCTAGCTCAGCTCTCGTCACCGCCTCTCCGCCAGCATGTTGTTCAGTCTGGTTCTCTCTCTCGGGGCTGTGCACTGCGTCTATATGCTTGGGATGGCAGACAGGCCTGACCTATTTACCAAGCACTTTTATCCCCCCCTTCGTCCCCCTCCTGCCTCTCTCAGTCTCTCGCTCACCCCCCCTTTGCTGACTCGCTGTACATATCCATGCATATGCAACCTCTATTCTATCCACGTGATCGTCCCTCCGTTGCCTCCAGAGCGGTGAGGTTTCTTAGCTGTTTTTTTCGGGGGTTTGGGTGGGGATCGACGCACTCCCAGCCGCTGTCTCGCACCTAAAGATAGAAGACGCTGACAGACGCGTGATAGAGACGCAAATGTCACCAGAGACAGGCGGGGGATGTCAAAGGGGATATTTGGGGGGTGGGGGAAGGAGGAAGGGGGTACGTTTGCAAGCACACACACATAGGAACACAGCGCTCATAGAGAAGACAGCCAGAGGGTATGAGCACGTGTGCAAGATAGCTTTCTTTTTATCTGTGTGTGTGTGTGTGTGTGTGTGTGTGTGTGTGTGTGCGCGCACATTCACGGTGATCAATGACTGATTGATTGAAGGCCTGATACAAGAACGACACGGTAAATGACCAAACCCAATTAGCCTGCCTGTGTGAGGCGAAGCTTCTGGCCGGTCACTCACAGTGCGGGGAGACTCATAAATCCTGATTATTTTAGCTAACGAGGACTTAGTCCCGACTTAATAAATCACACATGCACAAAAAAAAGGTAGGCGGGCGGATACGGCGTGCATTCAGCGTGCACGCGGTCACTCTCACACACACACACACACACACACACAGCTGTGTGGTTTGCTCGTGTAATGGATTTAATAAAGCTTCACATCATGATCTGAGAAAACACTGGTGGTTCAGTCCACACACTGGCTGGCAGAACACACACACACACACACACACACACACATCTATACACACTCTAGATCCTTGTTCTGCGACCTTCGACTTTACACGTGCGCCCTTTTGGCCTCCTCCTGATTTGCGACCCGTCCAAACTGGACTCCCCTCCTGCTAGGCAGACACTCCCAGTTTGGACTGTGAAGCCCTTTCTTTTCCGCCGAATCCTGAGATTTTTGATTTAGAAGCGACAAAAGGAGCGAACCGACAACAAACCTGTGACACCCCCTCATCAACTCTAGACGACATTGTTCGCTTCCTGTTCAGGCAGGAACCCCAACACCACCTTCACACACCCCTCCAGCTTCTTAGCGCTGTCCTTTCTAGGCAAACCCACATCACTATGTTCTGGGCGGGATTACGCAGGATTAGCAGTGACAGCACATTGTGGATTGTATTCGTTTTCAACAAACGCTTTTATTAAACGCGCAAATGTTCCCTTTTTGCCTCCGATGAATGTCCTTTTCGTCGGCGGTGATCTTTTGAAGGATTTTCCTGTCACCTCTGAGCAGGCCGTTCGGCCCTCATACTCCCACCTGCAGGCTTGTTGCCAAAGAGTAATGTCGACTAAAGCGAGAGGGCACCGCCGTTTTAAAATTTTACTTTACAAAACTAGACGTTGCAGTTTAGCGACACGGCAACTGCTTTTCCTGCGCCGGACAACTTGTTCACAGCGCAGAAGCTCCTCCAACTCGCTACCAAGACAGGAGAGGAGTTCGGAGATGGTTCAGTGGTGGCAACATCATAGAGCTTCCGTGACACAAAAAACAAGGTTTACTCATCTGTTTTCTGTGTTTTTTCTGGAAAAACGGGCATTGCCACACACACACACACACACACACACACACACACACACGCACACATTTCTTATCTGTCTTACTGTTAACTGTTTTGTGAAATCCAGACATTGGACTAGACGAAACAGTATATAGACATAACACTGCTGTACGCACTGACTAAAACGCACACTTGCACACACACACAGTTTTCTCATCAATGTGTCATTGGTGTGGTTGTTAACCGTTTTGGGAAAATCCAGAAATTAGACCGGGTCATGTGGGCATGTATGGGCAGTCAACCTGGCTGTAGTTTGCACTCACACACACACATGCACAAGATTCACCTTGATTTGTCTTTACTCTTCCCTCACACACACACACACACACACACACACACACACACACAGACTGCAATGTCCTAGTACGCGAGCCAAAGCTGGAGGCAGCATAACAACATGAAAGATTAAGCAAGTTGCGGTGGGAGGAAATTACTGCTCCACCTCTCCCTGGAAGGATGACATCAGAAGCGTGGGTGGTAGGACGGGTGTCACAGCCCAGGGAGAGAGGCAGTAGGGGGCGAGAGGGTTTTTTTTGGGGGGGGGGCAGCAGGGATGCAAGTGCAGGAAGAATCCAGCCAGAACAGCCAGCGAAGGTTAGCTCTATCATTAGCAGCCCTGACGTCATGCCATTACATGGGAAACGATCCGGCAGAACGTTCCGGAGGTGAGCGGGGAAACTTCGGGAATTCAGCGCCTCTGCGCAGCTTTTGGTCTCAAACGCTCAGGAGCTCAAGTGAATCGGGGTGTTTAATCCTAAGAACTAGTTAAAAGTAAAAAAAAAAAAAAAAAAACAGACCGTGAAGACAAACGACAATTGTGATGATGTCGTCAGCATCTGTCACAAACAACTTATTCACAAGAAAACAGCCATGACAAATATCTGCGCGCTGCAAAATGTGATTTACCCATAATTCCATTTTACTCGGTCAATACCCCCATGATCATAGACAGCAGGGGGATAAAAATAAAAAAAACAGGCACGTCGTAGTACTTCTGAAAATGAGCTGTACAATTGGTATCTTGTCATCGTGGTATTACACTCCCTAATGATGACACATGGCTCGTCCGGTGTTGGGGAACAGGCACTCAGGGGTTCGTTTTTTTTTTAATGTTTATATAAATATATTGCGTTCACCGTGCACTTGGCTCCCGCAACAGTGTTGACAGAGTAGATAACTGATGGTCGGAGACGGGCGGAGGGAGGTTCGGTAACGTGGAACGCAGTCCCCACCTACTGGCCGGACCCCGCAACACAAGTCTTGACCACTTGGCAGTGAGACTTCCGTTCAGGTTTTCATGAAAATAAATAAATTTTATATAATCCACTGACACATAACAGTAGGCTGGCAAACACGACTTGAATGCAAAAGCATTTTTTATTTTGCCTCAAATGGGCTTTACAGTATCCAGGACCTTTGGGAATTTCCCCTCTGGTCAGTATCATCCCTTGAATGAAATTCAAACATACCGCCTGACACAGGGCTATGGAATGACACGGTATCAAGTGTTACAATTTTGAAGAGATTAATGGAAAATATATCAATAAAAGAGGGATCTGATTCATGTATAATCACCATAATCTAATAAGTATTGCCTTTGTATCGAGCTCAGGATGAGGCTTTCACGTGCAGACCAATTTTAAGGAAAAGCAGGTCATATGATGGGGAATTGATCTGAAGTGCTGATGAAGATGACATTTTTCTACAGAAAAGGCGGGGATTCAACCACTGAGGCGTCAAAGCCTAGACCCTGAAGGCAACCCTGGTTTTTCAGGCCCGCTTAGGGGGGAGGACGAGGTAGTCAGTTGTCTGCAATTTGCGACTTTGCCACTAGATGGCGCTGCTTGATTGACATTGGTCAAGGTGACAGGAGGACCAGGGTAACAGGTATGGATTCAAATCTTTAAAAAAAAAAAAAAAAAAACAGGAAAAATGATAAATGTCATTTCAACATAGCATTAGTGTATCTTGATTTAAGAGACTATATTGAGTAAATCGCAGGGATTACTAATCCAGCAGTGTTACCATCTTGACGATTCCCTTTTCTACCAGGTTAATACAAAACATTAAAAAAAAAAAGGTGAACGCTAATACGACCGGAAATAAAGTGGCTAAGTGTCATCCAGCTTCATGGTGTGTGTTTTACAAATATAAAACCTTGTTTTTCCCCAGATAAGTCACTGAATGTAAGCATTTGTCAAGTCTGGCTTCCTAAGGAAAATCCCACGGAAGCCTCAGGTTAAACAGATGACAGACGTGTACCGTGGGTTAACAGTTCACTCCGTGGAAGAACATATGTTTCTTACATTCTTGACCTTAAACTATGAGTGTTGCAAGTGTTGCAATTCAGAAATGGAAAAAACATTGAAATGGAAACATTGAAAGTAAGGACCGCCAGGAGACGAGCGTCATCACGCAGGGCGTCTGTAGCAGGCCTCCTGGTAGGACGTGGCATTGACGGCGCTGAACATGTCTCTCCTGACGAAGGACAGGAAGTTTCTGAAAGGGCAGAGCGGCTGGCCGGTGCCACGGTTGTAGCTGCGACAGAACAGGGTGTGGAACGTCACGTCTTCGCCGTTGTACAGGACCCTGACGAAAAGGTCCCCATCTCTGGCGTCCGGCCTCTTCCCGGCAACCGGCCGCTTCTTCTGCGGCCCTTTAGCTGCGGGAGGACTCCTCCACAGTTCGAAGACCACTCGTGCGGCGAAGCGAGGGAAGCGGGCCTCCTCGAGTCCCAAGGCGCTTAGCAGCGGTGCCATCGTGACATCGTGGGCGGAGGAGAGGGTGAACACCTCGGCGCCGCCCGTTCGTAGCGGCTTGCCGGCCTCGCTGGCTTTGGCCACGCGTTCCATCTTGGCGGCCGTCCGGTTAAGATAAGGGAACATCGCCAAGATGGCGTACTTGCGGTACAGCCCTGCCCTTCGCCGGTCCGCCTCATCGTCGAGCTGCTGCCGGCGGATCACCGCAAACTGCGACATGGTCAGACAGCCACCGGAGCCGCCCTCCGAGGACGGAACGCAAGGGAAAGAGAGGCCGTGGCACAGGTGGCACAGCAGCGAGTCGATGGGGTTCGCGGCCCGCAGCTGGTGCGTGGGCAGACCCAGAGTGCGCGCCATGTCCACGTAGGTCCTCTCCAGTTCGAAATCGGCAACCCTGAGCCGGTACTGCCTGCGCTGCTCCTCCTCCAGGTACCTGTTCCTGGCCGGGCAGTCGCAGGCCGAGCCACAGAACAACGTGCTCCACTGATGACGCACGGTCAGCTTTGTCCAATCGAAGTCGGGGAGAAAGCCGTACAGGAAGGCCAGCCCGCTTTGGAGGGTGCGGCTCTTACCTGTTGTCTCCAGCCACACCTGGCGGGGTGACCAGTCAGCGGGGAGGAGGTAGTGGTGCCTGTAGGCATGGTGGAGGAGCTGCCCGTTGCGAAGATGCTGCACAACACCTAGGAGGGGAGGCAACCAACAGGTTTGGCGAGAAGATAATTGTTCGCAGCGGCAATGACGCATGGATCGAAGCTTCTTGGCCTACCAGTCTGCGTGAGTTCTCCCATCTCGCAGGCACTGTGGTTGGGCAGCCGGGGTACGGAGCTCAGGGGAGACTCCCAGTGACCGAGGCCCCCCTGGCCCATGTGACTAATGAAGGCGTTCAGTAATGGGTGAGAGGGCCTCCTGTTGTTGGTGTTAAAACAGGGAAAAAAAAAAAAAAGTGAACTGCTGTTCATTCTTTTTCCAGAACAAATAAAACTTTATACTGCAGAGTATCTCAGTGATTTACTGCTGCTGCAGAGGAAGAAAGTGGTCTGCTTGCGTTCATCGCTTAGCCCTGACACCGTGTCCTTGCAAAATGGCAGCGGCGTGGAGAGTATTTCCGCGTGGAGTCGTTGCACTGAGTGCAAATTGGCATTAAAAATGTATAGCAATCTCAAAAACGTCACAACATCCTATAGAAATGTTTTTACAGTGTCACAAGACTGATGACCACAGCTACAGAGGTCAACCCGGCCTGTTTTCAACAGGCCCATTCACAACCAGAGATGAAACGCCAGCTGAATAGCTCTCTTGAAGAGCAGATTTACAGCTGAGTCCTTCAGCCACGGACCGGTGCTTCGCTCAAAGTCAAAGGGCACAAAAGGCGGGAAAGATTGAAAAAGACGTGTCAAGTCAGCAGTGACTCAGGACGGCCACGTTACAAAAGGGGATTAGGACCAGAGACGAGCGTCCAGGCAAACGTAGTCTGGGTTCTTCCGGCTGAAGTGGCCGAGCGGTTCAAGCTTTCACCAGTTAAGCCAGGCTGCGTTTGTAAAAACCCTACAATTCGCTTGATTGAGGAGAATTCTGCTGCCTTTTCTAATTCATTTCAAAGTCGGAACTCCGGGTTACACTGACTGCATTGGACGTGACAGATAATGCCTGCTGAACTGTGTGTAGAGAAGAAGGCGAGAATAACATTGTGCTTTTTCAAAGTGCTACGAGACTTGATGTGCATGTGTCAAAAACACGGAGGCATCGAATAGCACTTGAGTCACGCAGCGATCGAGACAGACACAAAAAACAACAGAAACAAAAATCCCGCTGTGCTGAACAAACATCTCATCCTGGTGTTAACTCAGTCGGCAAATTGATCAAATTGATTTTATTTATTAAGAAAACACACCTGTGTAAGTTTCTAAAACTAAAAACAAGACCTCATTTAATGTTTCTGGAGCAAAAAGAGGTCATATGAAATTTGTAGTCATTAAAAATAAAAAAAATAAAAAAGTTACTTATTTTACGTACTGCGTAGCTTTGAGACAGTCATAGGAGGCAACATTACTACAAGCCAAATTATCTACTTGGTTATGAACACATACATTCTGACCCAGTGAGGAATAAAAACCCATTTTGTGGTGATGCATAAAATCATTTGTTTTGTGGGATATACTGCACGTTGATATTTATCAGAAAAACGATGCTTTAAATTCTGACCTTGAAAATGACTCAATGAGAACATCGTTTTTTATAAAATAAAGTATATTGGTGGTTATTCAATTTCAATAGGTTGAATTGAACGGGCACATATTTGCTGTATGTGTTAATTCCCTGTTTGAACACTGGGCGCTGCTCTAACCTAAATTTGCCAAACTGCACTGTTATCCAGTGTGTGGGTGGGAGTGTGATGGACAGAGATGAAATGTTTGAAGGCGCTTGTTGCCTTGGGACTTGAGATTAATACACACACACGCACACACACACACACACGCGCGCGCGCGCGCGCGCGCACACCCACACCCACACACACACGCACACACGTTTGAGAGCTGAGAGAGGAGCCATTGGTGAGCTGATGGAGGCAAGATGATTGAAGATTACACTTTAATTTAACATATCTGTGGGAGCTCTCAGATTAAAAAAAAAAAAAAAGAAAGAGCAGTCTGGAGGGGGTGGAGAGGTGGTTTCCATAGTGATCCTCTTAGTGAGCTATTATAAAAAAAAAAGTTAGAAAAAAAGTCATACCGACATGGCTGAATGATCAAACATTGTGGACTACAGCCAGGAGGAAAATCAGGTTTTGCCAAGACATTAGAAGAAATGAAGAGTTGGCTTCAAAGCGCCGCTCCCCCGTGGAAACATCTCAGGAGCCCTTACTTTTGTTTTCATGGCTCGGCTCTCACTATCCACGCGTTCATAAGCTTTTACTTGAAGGACCTAATCGAATTACGTAATGTGGTCAACCCTATTTGGATACCCCAATGATTAGGAAGATGTGTGTATCAAGCTATTTCAGTGTCTTTCCATTTCACAGTCAGGGGGTGAATCAATATCTCTCAGAAAATAACATTTACAAAACACTGCAGTCCAGACGAGCGGAGAATTAGACGCTGTTTTGCTGTGCCGCGTTTGCGGGGCCACGCGGGCAAAAAACATGAAAGAGCATCATCTCCGCCAAGGCTCCCTTCTTCTGTGTCATCAGCCCATCAGCTGCGGGGGGACGATCCGGGTTTAATTGGCTGCGGCGGGCCGGATACCGGGGGGTTGGGGGGGAGGGGGAGGGTCTGGTGTTGGCGAGGAGGCAGCCGGGGTCTCTATTAGGCTGATTGTGGAATCACAGAAGATTACGGGGCATAAAATCACATTAAGCAGGATTATTATCGCTGGATAGGGCAGCGGAAAGGAGATTAGCAAGGACGTGAGGATGAGCGGGGGAGAGATAAAGATACAGATAAATAAAAGGGAGGAGTAACGAGAAAAGGAAGTGAGGCGGAGTGAGCGAGACGGTGACTGGACTGTTTTGAAGCAAGTTGGAGAGAGCAGCACAGTGGGGAGGTAAGGGGGGCAGACAAAGAAAGACAAGGAGGGAGGGAGAGTGAAGGAGGGAGAGAAAAAGACAGACAGAGAGGAGACACTCTTCTCTGAAGAGAGTTCAGTTGACCACAGACAGAGACAGTGGTTGGCAAGCTGGTGCCAATGCGCACACACACACACACACACACACACACACACACACACACACACACACACACAGAGGCCAGGGGCACATGCTACTGCAGATCCCTATAATTATACCCTAAATAAAAATAACTAAATCCATTACTACCCCGGATGCAAGGAATAAGGAGCTGGCTTCCAGCGCTGCGCCTCGCTGCTCACAGCAGGCTGAGCGGAGCACGTTCACGCCAGAAGCGACACAAAAACACTTTTAATCCACGCAGCCTGATTTTGCTGTGACTAAAATCCATCCTTATCCCCCCTATCTTCCCAACGCACACAGCCGTATGACAGGCACAGTTCCATCTCCCGGGTTGGGACTCTCATTTTATACAGGAGCCAACCTGCATATGCAGTGGTGGAGAAATACTGCAGTAAAATATATACTGAGCCTAAACTTTATGACAAAGTTTTGTTTTAATGAAATAAAAAAGTCACCCCCCAAAAAAAGCGCATCTCTATTTCACATTAGCTGCAGCGGCTGGTGTGCCGTATCCTTTGGTCACGGAGCAACAGAGCACAGAAACAAGCACAAAGCCGCCCTTGCTCTATTTGCTTCTCTTCATATGTCCGAGGTACAGCGCTACACTGAACTCCTGGGACTTTGCCAACCCTTTGCCGGACAATCCGCTCGGCCTAGATCTGTGTTGTCGATGTGTTTGTCTTTGGACGGAGAAAAAAAATAAAAAGAAAGTGTTGTGACATTGGGATTATCGAGCTATAATGTTGCATCCGCAAGAAGGGGAGCGCATGTGAAGGGAAATGAGTTTTTCTGGGTCAAAATAAAACTGTGATACAAAATTAAAGGCAGAAGTAAGCGGACTCAGAAAATCGTGCAGCACAAACAGATTTGGAGAAAAATATTACTCTGAAGTTGTGGTAGTGAGGCGTATTCCTCTTTGGGCCAGAGAAAGGCAGCTCATAAAGTGATTCAGAGACAAGAATGGGAAATGACTGATCAGAGCGGAATTGAAGGCGGTGACAGATTAGCCACAACCAGTCTGCTGAGCAAGCACTCCAGCGAGAGACGACTGAGTGACAGGCAGCGTGCATGGCTGTGTGTTTTGTTTGTGTATTCTTGAGCTTGCATTCAGCTACATCGATGCACAGGAGAACAGATGTGGCAAACACAACCCGCTGTTCAAACACACCACTAAAGCAAGAGGCGCAGAAGACAGTGACTTTCACTCAGCATCCCAGGATGTGTCTTTTATGCAGGATAATTATCGTTATTATTTAAGCATGAAACTTGGAGATGTTTAATGGCCTTAGCATTAGCATTTAGCACAAAATCTCACATTTCTCATCCACCCTTGATAAACTGTCAGTCTACCGTCACCCTGCTATCGTCTTGGTAAAAGTGCTGCACACTGAGCAGTAGGTAAATACTTGCCGCGTTCTTCTTTTTTTTATTGGTCAGAAATTCCAAACTCAAAGACATGTAACCAGAAGCGGCAGCTTTTCTGGTTGAATGCGGCTATGTGGAGAAAACATGGCGATGTGCACCCGGGACCAGCACTGATTTCACGGGCCACGAACACGAGTCGGACCCAGACAAATCCAGGAAACCACCCCGGATGTATTTTAAGCAGTATCTACATTGTTGACTAGAGGGAGCAGGGTGGCGAGGGCTACCCGGGGTGCTGGATGACATGGCAACAGAGGTAGTTCTGGTTCTGCCAAAGGCATGTCAGAAGAGGTCATTTGCTTTGGATGAGTGTTTTCGCAGTTGCAGCACTCATGACTTCACACACACACACACACACACACACACACACACACACACACACTTCTCTCGGTTTAAAATATGCCACTGAATTCCACAGAACACTTGAGCGGCTTTGCGATGGGATGTTCTAGACAAATATCACACACATACACAAAAAGGATCCCTCGCCTTTTTACCCAATGAGGTCATCTCCTGAGAACAGCCGACAACTCTGCAGAGCTTGATGGAAAAACAAGCCTGACTGCAGTAAATGTTGGGCTCTGTCGATGTAACAATTTCCGCGCGCACACGCACACACACACACACGCACACACACAGTGTTCATCAGGTCCCCTTGCTGGGTGCTTCAAAACTCACAGCTGTGGGAGTCTGCTCCAGACTGCCTCAATCCCGGTGGTATTAAGTGCCCTTTTATCTGGCCTGGTTTAATTAAAAACTGCAGGCGCGAAGCCTGGTGTGGAAATAACGCCTCTGATTAAGTTATCTTCTTTTCTACAGATCCTGTCTTGTAGCCTGGCAACCGGACAAATCTGCCTGTCTCACTTTCAATTCAGGGCGCCGGCCATCAATCCTGTGCACGTTTAAGGCGGCGCTTCTTTTTAAGTTGATTCGGTGCAATTAATTCTCTGGTGCTAATGAGGCCAAAGTAAACATCCCCGTTGTTCGGTCACGGTGTGACCTGGGCACCTCCCGTGGATCATTGGGCTTTAGCGATGCCGTTGTCAATGACCAGCTTGCCTCATCTCATTTACTTCATATGTTATTTGCTGATGTTAAGCTCTTTCTGTTGCACGCAGACGCACAAATCTGCTGATCTGATGAATTTCAATCTTTAAATCCACCCCCACCCCCTGCCCTTTCCATTCAGCCCAATCTCACAACTTCACCCCAACTGTGCCCTTATACAAACACTTATCTGCTTGTGCCAGGAGAATAAACACACCGAACTCAGTCAAGACTACAACGTGCATCTGAGTCATAAAAGGGATTTGTTACGTGTGCTGCTACACTGATGAGACTGACTTAGAAATGTGATTTAGCCCACTTTAACTATGTCTCAGTGAATTTGATTGCATTAGAATGAGCAGATGTTTCAAGGCATGTCGTGAACGGAGGTTGTGATGCTGTATGATTTTTTCTCCCTCGCTTAACAGGATTGGGGAGCTCTGCTGCAAAAAGGATGATGATATTCATGTCGTACACTTTTTGCATTTGCTTCTTCAATTTTCTGCATCTGCCAAGAGACCAACAGCGGCACGGGCCATTATGATGTGTGCTCTGCTTTTTGTCAAAATCCTTAGAAAAGGCCCGGCAGAATGAACTGTGCACGTCTTATGAGGAAAACAAGAACGGATAAAGAGATGAACAGACTGAAAAGCTGCGTGCAGGAAATGTAAGTGTGTGTGTACCTGCTGACAGACAGCGTGCAATCAATGGTGGGCCGCTTGGTCTTGGGAATCGAGTAGAGTGGGTAACGGTCGCCATGACGAATCATTGCCTGGACGGACAGCAGTTTGTAGTCAGCAGGGCTGTGACCTACAAGGAGGGGGAGGAGACAAAACAATCATCTACAAGTACCTGAATTCAGTACATCACACCTTCCATCATGGACACTGTGAGGAGAAGATGGTTTAACAGTTTTATTTATAATCAGAGCGTCACCCTTCTTTCACCCTCAGTCCTTTCAGACTCTCCTAATAGCCAGACGATTCCATTCTCTATCTTCTGAGTGCACATAATTAAGCCATTCTCTCCTGCTATAACTCAGAAAGACTCTATTAAAGTATTACTCTCCTCTATAGTAAGAAAGCAGGTGTATTTACACTGTGGTGTAGATTTTTCCCATATGTGATAATCATAATGTGCTTTCATCCAGCATCAAGGTTTACACACAAGCCAATTACACACTGTACACACAATTATAGCAACGCAGGGTAAGACCACACTTGTTTGCACCCCAAATATCACTTCAAACCCTTTGTGATGAAGCTGCACATAAAAAGGTGGGACAAAACTGATGACCTTAAACTGTCTTAAATAACAAATGAATCCAAAAAAATTGTAATAAGACTGTAAGATGTGGGAATAAAACGGAGATCTGGGCAAGATGCAGAGTAACAACGACCTCCCTCCTGGATGATGTCATCACAAGACATTATAAATATGCAATTAATGACTGGGTGACTCTCATTGCAAAATTTCACTGTGCCTGAACAACGACAATTAAAAAAGAATTTGATTCCTGATTCTTGATTGGGTCAGCCAATAACATCCACAAATTTTCCTCCAGTAGACATTCATTTAGAAAGAAGGTCACACAAGAAACCATTAGGCTCCTTTGTAAAAAGACCAGGTTATTTAGCAGCTACAATAAGACCTGATGAGACATCATGTTTTATTGAGGGTGAATTAAAGGAACTATCCAGGGGTTGGATTTCAATAGGAACAAACTGGCATCCATAGATGACAGCTAATTAATGTCAGACTGAATGACTTGGTGCAATGAAGGGTGTTTTTTACTGTATGTTCCCACCACAGGCTACACTGACTTTTTCTCCATTAGGAAAAACACAGCTGTAGAATTGTGAGGGGGGAAAAAAAACGACGCCTGCACTATTAACAAATCCCCGAGTACTTACATACTAAACATGACATGATCAAATATTCATGCGCTGACAGTCAAAGAAGCTGGTTTTAACTGAGGGGAGAACTGCCCTACATTTCTTTTTCAAGCCCTGAAATATTGATGTGTTTTGCAGATGATTAACTTGAGGCTAGTTTTTTTGTTTTCGTCCCCCCCCCCCCCGCCAACTTCTCAAAGTCCAACCCGAGAGCTGACTCGGATCCTCGGTTCTCGGGTTAGCCCAGCAAGATGTCTCACCCTCCCAGGCCAGCTCAGAGCGGTTGGGGGTGTTGCAGTAGCTGTAGGCCTCAGATATAGGGTTGGGTTCCTCTGTATGAAGCACCGGGAACACCCGCTTTCTGCTCTTCCCTCGGCCAACAAAAGGTTTCTCCTCCACGATGGGAGTGGTGGGAATTAAGTTCACTGCAAACACAGAATGAGAAAAGAAGAGTTTTACAGAGAGATAAACAACAACGTGAGAAATGGAAATATTATGCCAAGACGTAAAAAACGGAAAATCTGCAAAGTCCTAAATTCATTAAATTCCAAGGTATTAATGGGACAGAGAAAAGCGTGAACAATCGCTGACAGCTGTTCAGCTCCATGTCAACAATCCCCCTCCCCCCCGAAAAAACCCTCCTCACTACCAGCACGTTGCCTGGACACCAGTGACCTGATCCTGTGGAGAACTGGTCCAATGGAAGAAGAGGTTCTGTGGGAACTGAAAGACCCATTCAAAATCGTCCAACTCAAGAGACAAAGATGCGGAGACCTTTCGCTCTTTTGGGGAGAAAATCATCCAAAGCCCATCTTGTCTAAATAATGTCGCAAAGACAGGAGAGGCTGCCGAATACCAAGCACTGAAGGTTATATACTTTGACTCGGAGTACAAATATGTTTAGATAACCAGTCTACTTCTGGCATTTAGCGGGTTCCACATTTCTAGTGCGCTTCCACCCTGCTCACTCACTTAAATGATACAGGAAAGACCTTGTTTGTTTCCATTTCTCAAAACATTACACACAACGCTCTGTGATTATGACTGAAACAGCCTGAGAAACATCGTACGTGTCAAGCCTTCAACTATCAGCCGTGTGTACCCGCTCAAACACCTCACGCTGCAATGGTTTTGATAAGCAGCACGCAAACACTTCCAAACACAAAGTCACTTCCTATCAAAACCAAAACGCACAAAGATTACTGGCTTCTGCTTTTCAGCTGTGGCGAATTCACGGTGAAATTTATACATTTGTTTTTCTTCAAATGCAATGACATCTCATATACTTGAAAAAAAATTCACTCGGAACTTAGATTCAAATAAATACGTAAAGGACTTTCACACAAAGTGATCTTCTGTTCTTTTTCCTTTTGAGCAGCAGGGCTTTGGAAAGTCTTCCAACAAGAAGCTGAGGTGTTGGGAACAAAAAACAAACCACATAATGTAGGTGGACACAATTGGACTGACAGATGGGAGCAAAACTGAAGAGTTCAACAACTAATCTTTTTATTGACTTCATGAATGTCCTTATTGAATCTGAAGAAAGTTTGTTGAAAAAGAGAAACGGTCAAGCTACACCTACTCCAAGTTTAATAGATATCAGGTCACATTACAGTGAAAGTCCACCTCAGAGGTTCTATTTCTGAAAAATAACCCGAAATGTTGAATTATATTAAGGCAATTTCTCCGAAACTCACAGCTGACGAGGAAGAGGACGAGATGCAAAGCGCCGGTGGAGACCATCCTGAAAACGGCTCAGCGGCTCGGGGTCCCGCCGCACACACTGGGGTCCATTCAGCACTGCAAACCTGTCCCCTTCTGTTTTCTGCTGCCGCCCCCTTGCCTCCCCGTACGCATGCAGGCCCGCCTGAGCCGACCAAACTTTCAGACCGGCTCAGCACCTACACAATGGGGCTTTTGTGACGAGCCGCCACACGTTACCAAGTGCCTGGGCAGCAACGGCACACAGCTTACTCTAAAACGCCGCAGATGCATGAGGCTGCAGGCTGAAGGACTCTTAAGGAGTTTGCGCGCACCAATAGAGAACGTTTAAGGGAGCTTTCAACAAGGGTAATGGGCCAGTCTCAGACTTAATGAAGCTACTTGACGTTCCATGTTGCTTTAACACGAATATGTTGCATCCAGGCTCAAAAAAAAAAAGCAGCGCTAAACAGTTTCACACTCATAAATCCTCCGACTACACCAGAGCATCCTTCATGACCTTAACTTTAGATTTTCTGCATAAGCCAAAAACAAGGCTCTGCTAAATAAAACTTTGACTAATCATTTTTTTCTCTCATATTTACCAGCTTATGGGCCACATTAATAATGTGATGACAATGTTATTGCAGAATGCGATTGAGCCAGAGATTAGTAATGGGGTCCTGCTGACTTTCCATGTCGCTCAGCTCTAATGGCCGATTATGGTAAAAGGCCCGGGAATAAATTCAGCAGAACCCATCTTTTACTCCACTTTGTGTTTTAACCTTTATAGTACTTTTCAATTTCTTTCTGTCTGTCTCTCTCTTTCTCTGAAACAATGTCACCCTCTCACAGTGAATTTAAGCTCCCTTTTGAAGCACTTAACTCCCATCAAGCTCTGCTTCACCTTTCATGTCTTGCTCGCAATCGTCTCAAAATAGTTCTCCTTCTCTGTGTTTTTGTCTCTTTAATCCCTTCTCCTGCACTTGTCCTGCTCCTCCCTCTAAAGAGCCCTTCGTCTCTGTGACAACAGTCTTCTGGGAGGCCTCCCATTGTCAGAAATAGACACTTAGGGCAGTTGGAGAAACTTTTTTAGGCACAGCCCAAACGGAAAACCTTTGCTCTAACATATATTGACGCTGAGTGTGTATTTATGGAAATTACAGTCTGCAGAGTTTTCCTTACATCAGATGCCACAAACGTAGCCTTGATTTAATTCCCTCTAGTCAGAGACACAATCAAATAATATTTACTAATACAAAAAGGCAGGACTGTGTGGCTTTGGATGAATTACATCAGGAGATCACCGCCCTGATCTGCACATTTAATTAAGCACTAATGCTTTGTGATGCAGAAAACGCTGTAATGTACCCATAAGCCCGATTGCTCTAAATGCTGATCTATTTCCATTAATGTAGAGTATGGGTACATCTACAGAGCATGACCTGATAATACACTGCACTCATTTTCATCAGACAGGCTCGGAATCAAAGAGGGTCACCTTTAAAAAAAAAAAGAAAAAAAAAAAAGGGGAGGCCCAGTCAGCTTGTCTCCTGCATGTTAAGTCTCAACCTGTGTCTGCTGGGTTTTGCCTTAAACTCTTTCAGCAGGGTTCATTTTGATAGAAAAGTGTGTGAGCGAGACCCACGACATACAAAGTGATATGTTCACCGCTGAGCCCTGCTCTCGTGCATTGCATGCTATGACAAGCTCAAATCATCCGAGTATGCAGAACATGCCAGTAAAGCAAACCGACAGATGGAGGAATATCTTTGCCCTCTATGTTACATCTGCTGTCTATGGGAGTAAAGATACTGTTGATCAGAAGTACACCTGAATGACAGGTTTATGCAATTGCACTCTTAATATATTTAAACCAGTTGAAGGATCTTATTACATAATGGCGCCTAGGGTTGGCCAGCCCTCAGTGGATTTTATTCGGGCATTATAAAACAGTGACAATTCTATCCTGCGTCAACAACCCCCGCCCTGTTTAATTTGCCCTTTATGCACTTAAACTTGGTGACCTGTCAGCGAACATAGCAGAAAGAGCTACAATGTCTTGATGACAGAGTTCCTCCTTCTGAATGCTGACGTTTTCTTTCCTGCTCTGTCCAGCTGCACCCTGTATGTTGGTAAATCAAGCCAAGACCGAATCCTGCGTTGAGACGGCGGGGTGACTCTAGGCACCAGCTGATCGATCAGCGCAGAGATAATCTATTTACTGCTTCCTCTATGTCTGACCAGCCAGTCTTCTGAGGGAGGGGAATGAATTCTTAACTCTTTTCGTCCCTTCACCACTTAGAACAAAGCTCTTTTTAAGTTAGCTCTGTTTAAGCCGGTCTTGGTCAACCATGCATTTCTGTTTCTAAGTCTTCCCTCAATGTGAATCTCCGCCTACTCTTGACGCACTTAACTCCCATCAAGTTCTGCTTTGCCCTTCACATCTCGCCTGCTCGCCTCTCAAAATAGCCATCCCCCTTGTCCCTTGAAAAGAGCCCACTTCGATCTGGGAGGCCCATTGTCAAAAAGCAATGAAATATGGGGCCACTTACATTTCGTTCCATCAGGATTTGGTACAGTGGAGGTCAGCCTACCTGGCATTTTGTCATGGTGACTAAGAATACTCAAAAAAAAAAAAAAAGTGATAAGAAGTCAGGCACGCAGGAGTGCACAAAAGTGTGTGTGTGTGGGGAGGGGGGGTGCGGGTTGGAAAACAGCCTAGTCGGTGTACCATTCCTGTTCTTGCCCTTTACTGCAATGCCCACGCTGCTCCAATTTAATTCAAACTAGCCTGGAGCCAGAAAGCAATCATCCTTTGTCACTGGGACTCTCCATCATCATTCAATAATAAAGAGATAGGTGGCACGGCACAGTGTGCAATCCAGGCTATTTAGGAGGAGCACCAGTTATGCGGGGGGGGGCAAAACTGGAAGGAAACCAAGTATTGTCGTTAAACGCCAGGGAGAAATCCCATACACTCTCGGGTTTCTTCTAAATAACAGCGGAATTCCTCAGTTTGTGCTTAAGAAATGATGAGCACTTTATCTCACAAGCAGCACTGATCATTCTCACATTGCAACAGACGGTCAAGTATCTGAGTACCTGCTCAGCGGAGTGGTTTCACTCGTCAGACCTCCTTCTGTAGCAGTTCAGTATCGTTTCAAGGAAGAAAAGGGCAGGAGAGGGGGCGGGCCTATGAAATTACACAGCACTTGCTCTCATTCGGACATATAACAAATGTTACATGATAAGTAGTGACAAATAAAAATAAAAGCACTCCAGGTTAATGCTTACAGCAATATTTTTTCTTCCCATCATACTAATAGATCACATATATACACTGGCATAGTATAGGTTATTCCAAAATTGTTTCACTGAAGTACTGACGTAATCTGTGATGGTACAATTTTTGTTAGCCGGAGGATTTTTTTTTGCCTCAAGTAAAAGATGGGGGATGCCAACAGAAAAAAAAGGAATTCATTAATCTTAATCATTTGTTGGTGTCCTGGATCCCATCCAAAATAGTCTGCTTAAATCTGTTTTCATTATTGTGAGAAGTCAGTGGCTATTGCTGGCCTTCATTCCACAGGCCTTGAAAAGCGGTTCAGTTGGAGCCTTTTATCAATAAGCCTCTTTTTGATCCAGTTGTTCGGCTTTTCCATTTCTATTCAAGATTCCTGAGAAAGCACTTTCCTCACAATGGTGTGGACGGATTAATGCACGGCAACGGCCGGGTCATTGTTGCCAGAATCGCAGCATTGAAAATGGGCTGAAATGAGATCAAGGCAGGATCTTGAGTCAATCATAGACAGTGTTGAATTTACTGGGGAGCCCTCAAATACACTGCTGCAATGATCCTCCCACTGCCTGGTGCTGCTTTGGACGACTGCGTCCACTGTCTGCGTGCAGCACAGAGCTACACTCTGTAATTTCACAAGCATGGAGGGCTGTGGGAGCTGAACAGGAAAGTATATGTCACTGAACAGAAAACAACTGATTGCAAAGGAAGTGATCCAGCCTTTTCCCACTTGTGCTGCGTGTCTCATTCGGTATCCACACCCTCGCTGCCTGTGGCGCTCTCACCTCACACTCATGGCATCTGAGTCGCGTCTGCGCTTCGCTTCAACGCGGCTTCCTTGCATTCACACCGGCCGGCAAGCACACACTGTCTAGACAATACCTGCAGGGGATGCTGAACAATGACTCGGGGGGAAAGCTACTATTGTATCCTAACAGGCATTCACAGATGCAAGAGTCTCACTGAAACCTCTCCAAGGGCTTCGGAGCATCCAAAGGGCTGTGCTGTACCGTGGGTATTTTTAGGTCTGTTGGGGATTCAGCTTTGTTTCGCAATGACAGGAAGAAGAAAGCGTTGACAGGATGTGTGGTTTTGACGATGCAGGCCGGAATTTGACCAAAGCGTTCAGCTGGTTCACATGAAACTGAGAAGCAATGGAGCGGCATGTACATTTCAGTGTTAAGACCCACTTACAGAACTGGAGGCTGAAACTGATGATGGCCAGCGCTGCCCCCCCTGCCACCAACAGGAGGAGGAAGCGGTTACGAGCCAGCATCGTCACGCGATTGGTCCGGCTCCTTGTCCATTAGCGGTTCGTCCCACCACTCATTCCTGCAGCCTGAACACAAAGGGGGAATGGAGGAGTGGGAATGTTTGGAGGATGATAAGAACTTTCAAGTCTGCTCCATTTCAAGTTATTCCCAGAAAATGATTCACGCCTTGAAACATCAACCTGTGGGTTCAAGCGCTAACATTATCCTTCGTGTTTTTTGCTCGATGAGACCCAATCCTCATCGGCAATGGTGCCTTGGGTCTCATTTGATACCACTTGGAGCAACTTTATCTAGAGTAAACAAAAAAAACAGGAAGGGGAAGTTTAAGTACAACACATGCCAGTGATTAGAGTGAGAATTACAATATGTGTCTTAGGGGGAGTAGACTGAGACAAGGAGGGGTAAGGAGGGTACAGCAGCCATCCCCTTTCAAACCCTACCATTAGTACTCTAAAAATACCCTCTATTGGGAGTTGTTTTCTTTCCAACTTATTTTTCTTTAACAACTAAGATTTCTTCCTAACTAATAGTATGATTCGTCGAGGGAAATTTTGGACACTCACACTAAACTTGCTTTACTTTCCCCGTGTGTGTAATGCACACACCAAACAACAACACCACAGATGAAGAATACAAGTACCTTGAAAAATTCACCTCATGCTGGAAACAACATGAAAAACGTCTTAAAAGTTTACGGGTGACGGAGGTGAATCGGTAATTCATAACGGATAACGACAGGGGAACCGTTTCCGAGAAGCGGCGGGTTCACCGAGCCGCACCGACGTTGCAGGTAACCGCGAGCCCCTCCCTCCCGTTGCCTTGCCAACGGTGAGTCGGTTAACTAGCTAGCCGTTATGCTAATCGGTTCTGGTTACATCGCTAGGTCAGCAAAGACGGAAAGAATTCCCTTCCCCCCTTCGGTAGGTTCCAGGGTGGAAAAAGGTTCTCTCGAACCCGTTTTCAACTCCGTGTCTACCGGCTGGAAATGTGCGCTGCGCCGGCGACAAGTCCCCCGCACCCCCCCGTCGGGTGAGAAGCGCTAACCGGGTATGTTACCGATCGACAACCGGGGTCAATGCATTTAAACGCCGCATCAATAGTCGTACCCGGTCACGTAAGGCGATGTAAACATTTGCAAACCATATAAATAAACGTCTTTATAAACGTATTACCTGGCGGGGGAGGGAGACCAGGCGTCACTTAACCACGACGACCGCTCGAACACTTAAATCCGCCGCTTCGGTTTCTCCGGTGAGACCGACTGGACTGTAGACAGAGCGACAAAGACGATGAGTCAATTTCACGCGATTACCGGAAATAGATCGCTGGGCGCTGGTAGGACTTTCAAAATAAAATATCGACTCCGCGATAACTGACAGGCATACATGGAGGCTCAGGTTGCATGTGAAATACTTTTTTTTTCCTTAAATGCGTTTATCAGTACCTGTAATTAGCATGTATTACCTCAAAGTGTCTGTTGATCTTATCCATCACTAACTATGTTAGGTCCATATGGAAAATCTTATCTGTTGGGTTCACACCTACACCAGAGCATAGAAAGTGCAGATACAGTAAAAAGCATCGCCATGTGAACATGTATAAACCAAGCTGTGGGAATTGAGACGCTGGATGCAAGGTGTAATAACCCGCACTTTCACACCGACTTTTCTTTTGCACGTGGCTTCATCATGTAGTACTCAGTACGTGAGGCTGGGTAACATCACGTTGGACACCATTGTGAGCAGCACGGGGGCGCCACAGGGGACGGTCCTGTCTCCCTTCCTGTTTACGCTCTACACCTCAGACTTTAGGTTCTCCTCGCAGTCCTGCCACCTGCAGAAATTCTCAGATCTTTCAACGTCTGCAGGACCATGCTGCAGATGTTTTACCACTCGGTGGTGTCCAGCGTCATCTTCTACGTTGTTGTGTGCTGGGGCAGCAGGCTCAAGACAGCTGACACCAACAGACTCAACAAGCTCATCAGGAGAGCTGGGTCGGTCTTGGGAGTGGAGCTGGAGTCTGTTGTGCAGGTGTCAGAGAGGAGGATGATGAGGAAGCTCCTCAGCATCATGGACAGCGTCCATCACCCCATGCATGCTACACTGACATCCTGTCAGAGCTCTTTCAGTCGTAGATTGATACCACCAAGGAGCTCCAAGAACGCCACAGGAGGTCTTTCCTACCTGAGGCTATCAGACTTTTTAATTCCTCTTCTCTCAGCCTCATGGAATCATCAAATCTTTATACTTAAGACCTTAAAACACTTGATAGCCTTGACCTTGACAATTTATATTTTATTGAATTTCTTATCCCCCCCCATCCTACTATTATCTATTATTGTTATGTTTTTGCTTGAAACTCTGGCACAACAATTTCCCTCCGGATAAATAAAGTTGTTCTTATCTTATCTTATCTTATCTTATCTTATCTTATCTTATCTTATGTGTTAGAAGATCATAGATAATGAGGAGATCCGAGAACAGACGTTACAGTCTGTAATAACTGAATGAAAATATTTTTATATGTGACTCAACTATGCATTTTATGTATTTATTTTCTAACCAAACGTGATGATTTAATCACCCGTCAGAACCGCTTCTTCCCACAAGAAAATCCTGTTTTCTGCTTTGTGACTCATTCGTAAGTGCAATATAAATTGTTTTCCGGTTTCACCTTGGTAACTGATACAGCTTGACGATTGTGAGACCGCTAGAAGCTGGCGCTCCGGCCGCTCCACTGAAATCTTTGCGCAGTTGCGCCATCTGCTGGACAAATTTTGTCAATGCGCATTGGGATTTTATTTCCTGAGCGGACTTCGGTTTTTGAGTGACCGAAGAGACTGTTCATCTTTAACTTTCGGCTTCTCCCTTCAGGGGTCGCCACAGTGATTCAACCTCCTCCATCTAACCATATTTTTTGTATCCTCTTATCTCACACCGACTAACTTCTTGTCCCATTTCAAAGCATCGTTCCACAGCATAAATCTCTTTGGTCTAGAGGAAGACCAAATGTCTTTGGTCTTACGCTGGAGCGTAAGAAAAAAAAACACACAAACACAAAATTCAACATGACCTTCTGCCTGACGTTGTAACCCCAGCATCCTTCTATCGATATCACCACTATCCCTCCTCTGTACATGACCGAATCATCTCAGCCTGGCCTCTCTGACCTTATCACCAAACATCTAACATGGGCTGTCCCTCTGATGGACTCATTCCTGATCCCATCATTCCTCGCCACTCCCAAAGAGAACATCAACATCTTCATCTTTGCTGCCTCCCGCTCTGCTTCCTGTCTTTTCTTCAATGCCACTGTCTCCAAATCATACGGCATCACTGGTCTCAAAATTTGTCTTGTACAACTTTCCTTTCATTCTGACTGATATTCTTCCATTGCATAGTACCCCTGATACTTTTCTCCATCAATTCATGCCTACTTGGACCTGTTTCTTCACCCACTTTGCACATTCTCCATGTTCTGGACTGTTGACCCTAAGTACTTGAAATATTCTCCCCTCTTTATCGCCACTCCCTGTAGCCCCATCATTCCACTTGGGTCTCTCTCCTTCATATACACCTCCACCTCTCTTGATGTTCCTCTACTTATTCTCTGCTCTCTCTACAGATCACATCAGATCCATCACCACTGCAAACAAGACGGGACTCAGAGCCGATCCCTGATGAAGTCCCATCTCCACCTTGAACTTCTCTGTCACACCGACAATACACCTCAACACTGTCTAACATCTGGCATACATGTCCTGCACCAGTCTAGCATACTTCTCTGTCACTCCAAAATACAATAACATAGCTCATTGTTCAGCAGCCCATTGTATGCTTTTTCTAGGTCTACAAAGGCACGATGCAGCTCCCTCTGACCTTCCCTGTACTTCACTTCCAACATTCTTCAAGAAAAATCTTGCATCTGTAGTACTCTTTCTAGACATGAAACCATACTGCTACTCACAGATGCTGACTTTGCTCTCAGTCTAGTTTCCACCACCCTTTCCCATAACTTCATTGTATAACATTGTAAAACAGTTGAGAGTAATCACGGGATCGCCTCTCAAAAATAGTCACAATTAATGCTTCCCTTCCGGCAAACTGCTGATCAAGATGTACATTTTAACGGGAAGAAATCCACATTTCCAAGACTATTCCTGTCAATTCTCGTTTTATATTCACTTCTTATACTCTTAGCCCAGTTGGCCATGGTCTTGTTTCTTGTTTGAATACAAAACAACAGATTCATGGCCACGTTGCATATCAACAGGAAGGAGAAACTGTTCTGGGTTGCTTTTTTTTAATTTGCACAAAAATGACACAATGCTGATCAATATATGTACATTAAATGTCTTCCCATGTATTAGTCATGTCAAAAATACAAAGTCTAACTCTTGGAAATGTATTTATTAATTCATTATCTATACAGCTTATCCTGCACTCAGGATCGGAGGGGGTGGAGGGGGGGGTCCCAGTTGTCATTGGGCAAAAGACGGGACCATACAGTCATACAACCGTGTACTTTCTCAGAGATCATATTGACAAACAACCGTTCCCTCTTTCATTCAACCATCACATCCACACATACAACCATTCACGACATACAACCATTGACCCTCTCATTCCCACAGCTTGGCAATTTGGGTTTTCAATTAACCTCCTGCATGTTTTAGGGCTGTGGGAGGAAACCGGAGAACCCCATGCGGACACAGTGAGAACATAGAGACTCCACACAGAACGGACCCTCCTGTGGGAATCTAACAAGGGAACTTCTTGCTGTGAGACAGAAGCATTTAATGGAGAATGTGTATTAGTTTGAAATATATTTCCTGGAATGCGTCTGAGCTAATTTTCCGTCCCTGCAGTTTGAATGGATAGTGAACTTTCGGTTTCCATTTATCTTCAAAAACCTCCTGCCGGATTGTAAGTTAGCAGATAAGGCAAGCCTGATGCAGAGCTCAGGCCGGGAGCTCGGTCCAGATGGCTGATGGCAACGTCTGACCACCATTAATCACCTGCGGCGCCTGCGGCGGCACACCACTGTCAGCACAAGGCCGCCGCCAGATGAGATTTCTTCCCGGTCAACATCAGCCAGAATGAGATGCTGAGAGGTTAATGAAAACTCACAACTTACTAGACAAGAAAATGATACATGGAAGCTTAATCCCGTTTGCCACGGCGAGCATGTATTGTTGAGAACACGTCAGACCATAAATTGCTCATTTCGTCTTCTGTATATTCATTTTTTTTCTTTTTCATTAAGCCGACATCGCTGTACTGTACCTGTATGCATTTTTGGGAATTCTGAAATATAAGGACAGAAGAGAAGAAAAGAATCAATAAATCAGTCAATTAAATTATTGGTTGGATAACATGCTCAAACATGGAGCATGGAACTGAGCTGCTCTCACTGCAATATTCCTTCATAGAGGTTCAGCTTGACATTAACCCCAGTGTCTCCGCCACCTCTGGGTCATTCTGCAAGCTGAGATAGCGTCACGCGGGAGTGGTCCCCTCCGATGCACGGGCCAGTGTTTGTTTTCCTTATCTCTGCCATCACGTTTGCAATTTTGCAAGTGGAGACCTTTGAACGGTTCTTGTAGATTCGGTCACAAAACAAAGGAGGTCATATCTCTGGGTTTCTGGTGATGGCCTAGAAACGATGCACGCGACCTGCACGCGGCGCGTGGCGCAAAGCTAGTTTAGCGTACCGGCTTGCGAGGACTTTTTTTTTTCTGCAGGCCTCCTCAGCAGCTTTAACCTCCTACAACCTCAAAGTTCTCAAAGCGACATAATTTTTGCACGAAAGCTGATAATGCATTAAACAACGTGACTCTCACGTGCAAAGCGCAAACATAATGGGGGGTGGGGGGGGGTTATGTTGAGGGCTCTGTTGCACAGACCACAGGCCCATAGAGATTCTCAATTTCCTGTAGATGCCAATGGCTGTCTGGCCCAGAATGCCAATAATTGTGATTGATTAGCAATTGTTAACAGAGACCTGGGTAGTATTGGTTAATGCTTCAAGCAGAGGGCCTTTCGGTGTGGCGTCTCCATGCTCTCTACTGTGTCTGTGGATCCCTGGGTTCTATAGTTTCCTTACATTAAGACATAAATTGGGTTTCTATATGGCATGTTGATAAGATACTGAATGGTTGTAAATCTCTATATGTTATCATGTTCTGACCTTTCTTATAGAGGGCAACCATGCTACAATTGAATGAACGAATGAATATCTGCAAGACCCAACCCTGTCTCAGCTCAAACTTTGACTCCAGCCAGGATCAGGACCGGTATAAAGCTCCTTCGTTTCAGAACAAACCAAAAAGAAACTCCCCGGGCAGTAGAGGGGCACGGCCCCTGCCAGGTCCGACCATGGCTATGGCTCCATAGGGGCCCTCGGACAATCACGGCTGAATGTGTAGTTGTGGATGATTGAATTAGGCTTCGCACAGAAACCTCCCGGGGCCCACAGTCATTCATTGTCCCCGCTTCCTCCTCTCCTGTATAATATCTGAGAGCATGGCAGTCATATGAGCCGGGCTGCTGAACGTGCAACCACTTAACTCGTCCCTTTTTCCACTCCAATCCAAGTCATGGGACAGGGCTGACCAAGATGCTGCGGGTGATTGGGAAGAGTGTGCTCCTGCGCGTGGGTGTGAACCTCCATCCACTCATTGGCCAAGGGTGCTCCGTGTGAAGTTGGAGCACTGTCGCTTCAGCGGGCCACACAGATGAGCGCAACGGTGGTTACAAGTGAGTTTTACCAAAACGTCCGCGGTGCATTCGAGGTTTCACCGCACCCGTCATTCATTTTGGCTGGTTTATTATTCCCTGCAGCGAAACTTTACCAAATCTATTTTAAAAAAAAAAAGCACGGAAATGAAAGACAAGAGTTTGCTTTTCTTCCAACATTGATCCGAAGCCTCACGTCAGTTTCATAAAACACGGGGAGGATTCAAGTGTAGCAATGGAAGGAGATGAAGGTGCTGTATCAGATAATGAGCATTAACAGAGAAAGTTGTGACTGTAGCCTTTCGAGCTGGGAAGAGTTGAACCGAGCGCTGCTCGGCTTGGTTCTCCGGCTCTTCTCAGTGTTCTTTTGCTGAAAAGGCCGAGAATGAAGGCCGAGCGGTCTCCTCACTGGCTGGGGATTCTTTCAGACATATAAAAATTTAAAGATGGATCAGGTCATTTTGGGGGGCGGCACAGTAGCGCAGCGGTTACCGCTTCCGCCTAACAGCAAGAAGGTCCCTGGTTGGAGTCCGACGGGCGGCCATGTTCAGGTGGTGGTTTCCTCCTGGTTCTCTAGTTTACTCTCACAGTCCAAAACACATAGGAGGTTCATCTGAGAGCCTAAATCGTCCAGATGCAAGAAAGAGAGGGCGAATCGTCATATGTTTCCCAATGACTTGCAAATGAGAGAGTGGTTGCATGTCTCCATGCTTGTGATCGATTGATGATCGGTCCAGGGTGAACCCTGCCTCTTGTTCAGTGACAGTTCTCATTGGCTCAACCCCTCCAGCGACCCTGAATGCAGTATAAGGGGTATTGATAATGAATGAATGAAGATATGGGCTGAGGACATGCTGATATGACTAGATCTGATTGCTGAGTATCCTCACTGACGACATACCAACACCGGAGCAGACCCTTGACCTTTTTGACCCTGTGACAGATCATCCTGAACCGTTTTTCAGCAACATAAATTAAAGAAGGTCATGGTCCAGTGCCTTCGGGGGCCCGGCGTTCCACGAGAGCGAAGGTTTTTCCGGAGGCCGACTTCCAGCTCAGTTACTGCGTATGTGTGTCACCTGAACCACATGCACTTCGGCGGTTAACGTTTAACCGGGGCCGCTTTTCACCGGCCTCTGCAAACGCAAACATGACTACCCTCTTTGCAACAACAGCGCACCGTGCCACTTTATCCTAGTTGGCTCCGTGGCACAGCAAGAAAAAAATTAAAACTTAATATATATATAAAGATACATACATATACACATATACATAGCCGTTAAATAGAGAAACATACTGTTATGGAGCTTTTTTGTTGAAATAATATGGCCAGATGGTCAAATGACGGTTGATCATTGATGCAATGTTGACCGACCACATGTTCCAGAAAAAACCTCTCCAGAGAGTAATGATGTAGAAAACGTGTCGCTGTCTCAAAATCCGACAATCCCGACAATCCCAGGGTATCCGAAACACAGCCCGGCTTTCCGTAAAATGTCACAGTGAAAAAAACAACTCACCTCTCGCAGCGAGGGATTCCCCAAAATCAATGTTCTTTATAAGGGAGCACCCTAATATGGAACGGAATTCACTTCCTCTCCCGGATTCACAGGGGCAGGGAACATACCGTGTTTATCACACACTCTGTGGCCTCCTGATTTTTTTTTTTTTTTTTTATTCTACCTTATTTGATACTACACACTAACGGGTCCATCTATCCCGCTGCAAAGATTGGATGAGGCATGGGAAAGAAGGAGTTTTAAACAAGCGTTGGGTTGAGTTGAACTTTAACTCTTGTTGAAATTTTTTTATAGCAACTGGAAGTGAATTTCTTCCCTCAAAGACATTTCACCTTTCATCCGAGAAGCTTGTTCAGTTCAGAACAGTTTTGAGCTTTTCAGGTCAGAAATGAAGAAGCCTCTCGGATGAGAGGTGAAACATCTGCATGGGAAGAAATTCAAGTCCAATTGCCACAAAAAGATTTCGGCAAGATTTTACCATGACCTGAAATGACTGAGAGCCTCCATAGACAACATCATTAAAGGGGTTACTTATGCTCAGGCTGCATTTATAAACACATCCATCTGTTTCAAATGTCGTCAAACGACATCACCCACATACTTCCCATGCAAAGTAATGCATCCACTAGAGGACAGCGCATGGTTCATGTTCACTTCTGATTTCTGTTTCAGATTATAACAAACATCGCAGCATGTAAATGGCTGATTCTTCGGCCTGGTTATACCGACGCCATGTTTTTCTCCTCTGTTCCTTCCGCTGGTCAGATTTAAGCATTCTGTGCAACACTGCCTCTCAACAACTTCAGGTGGTACTGCTCAGTTTGCTGCGTATGGCTACACGTCAGGATTACGAAGGAAATGAACACAGAGTAAAGCCAAAAGGCGTTGTCCATTGAGCTGAGCCCCAAGGCTACTGTAATCCGTTCATCTGAAGCAACAGCACCACAGCTCCGAAGCTCAGTGGGCTGGATATGTTTCAACTCATATCTAAAAATGTATCGTTTTTTTCATCAGACCTTCTGGATATTATTTTGAAAAGCAAGTGTTTGTTTACTGCCCCACTTAACTCTGTTGCCCATTTCACACATCAGCAACCAAAAGCGTAAAGTGTAATTGTCGTATTCAGATTAAATACAGTGAACTGACAAAAGTTTTTATTATTTGAACCGCTGCACCTCTAACCAGTCCATAGAAGCATTTTCATGCATAAAACTGGTTCCTGTTACAAAAAAAGTTGTGGACTTCTGCTTCAGAGGCCGACCAGCAAACCCCAGACGAGTATTTGCTCTCAAAGTTCAGGCAAACATTTTGTTTGACTATTTTTGGCCAGACCTGTCCGGAAGACACCGGCATCTTGGCCAGCACCTGACCAGCCAAACAAGCACACTAAAAATACACTTTCCTGGCAAACAGCACCCAAAGGTCTGATTTGTCAGGCTGAAACTGAAACTGTGCTCGTATTCGGTTGACGCCATTTCACTCTGTCTGGTTTTTAATCCTGAGTCACAAATGTTTGACACATTGAGTGGATTCCAGATTTATTCCTGGCGAATCGGGTTTCCGTTTCGGAGTGACTCTGCAGCCGGTTAGCTCACCCCTTGAGGAGACACAAGGAGACATTTCAAAGATCTTCCCATTAAGAAGATCGGCCCCGGTTACGTAAAGGTTTAATAAAGACCCGTATGGAAGGAATTGCGCTTTAATCACTTTACGGCATATTAGTTTAATCTGAGATGGGCTTGCATGGCGGACTGGCTGGTTGCTAGCGGGCCCAGCCGGATCTCACAGAATTAAAAAAATGTATAATGGGAGTTTTTCTATACTTTATGGACCGTTCAAAGCAGATGAGCCAAGGAGATAAAGGACAGGCGACACAGACCATCCAGATATATTCAAAATGTATCGCAGTAAAAGCCTGGAGTTTAAAGGTGAATCATCAAATCACATGACAAAGGGTATGAAATCATTTGATTTAATCTATGCTTATATATTTCCATATATTTTGTTGGTACTTATGCCTCATAGCAAGACGGCTGATTCTAACAGGAGGTGTTTCAGTGTGGAGTTTCCATGTTCCCCCTTGACTGCATGGGTGTCATCCAGTTTGCTCCAACAGTCCAAATACATGTATGGAGTTCCTTGGATAGGTGAATGAGAAAGCAAATGGTTGTCTCTATATGTGGTCCTGGGATGGATTGGCAAACGGTCAAGGGTGAACTCAGCTTCTCACCAAATGACAGCTGGGGTTAAGCTCCAGCCACCCCCCTGTGACCCTGTGTGCGGGACAAGTGCCAAGATAGTAACTTAATGACTGAATTATTTGGTTTAGATATTTAATGTATTTTAACTTTCGTGAGAACCTTGCATTTTGCCATGCTGACCAGTGGCATGCCCTCGCATCAAGACCAAGAGTGTGGCGAGCGTTTCACTCTGTGACCAAGTTCTTAGCTGAAAAAAAATGTCCGCACCACCGCCAAAGGAATTGCAATGAGTGACAATCACAGTTTCACAGCCACAGTTTTAATTTAGACTGGCACTATAATAGCATTTAAAAATGTAAATATACAAGACATACAAAAGAGTGGATACTATGGATGCTGTAGTAAAGAACAAACCACTGATTTGGGTCTCAAACTTATTGGGAAATTGCTTTTTGTTTTTGGCTCATGTTAAATGCAGGGACGGTATTTCCCCACAATGGATTAATAAATGATTAATTATGAATAACAAGGAAAAGGAATGTAGTATGTAGGGACAGGAGTTGAAAATTAGTAAAAGCAATAGCTCTAAATTCTCTGTACAGGATATCGATGCATTCTTTGCAATGAAACTACTGTAGGTGAAACTATAGCAACCTTATCCAATTAAATTCTATTCTATTCTACTGCTTAGAACACAAGAAAAAAAGCTATATTCAACCCCTGTTGATTCAGAAATATGCTAATGTGGGTACTGTTTCTTGTCTGACTGGCATGGGCCTTTGGCTTCGTATTGGTAAATTAAACAATATCTTCTCAAAAGGAAACTGCACATATGTCATTGGCCCAAATTATGCATAGTTTGCCACAGAGGAAAGGTTGAGTGTAAAGCGACTGCAGATACGCTCCTGTTCCGTTTTGCCTTTCATGGAATCCGCCAGTAATGCGATGAGAGGCTGCTGCACATGATCTGGCCTGGTTTATCGGTCCCCTGTAATTATGAAATTAAGTAGCGCAGGGATTTTATTCTGTCAACCAAATTGGAAAACCTCGTTGTCTGTGTACACGCAGTCTCGGTTCAACTCTGCGCTTGTCTTCTTACACACTCTTAACACGCACAGAGATTTCCCATGATAAAAATAACATGAGTAAAAATACCAGGGACACATTTACTTCACAAATCCTTATATTCGTCATTTCTCTTTTTTTTTAAAAATGATGGTTGTAAACATTATAATGTTGCAGCCAAATAGGAGGAAGTGGTATTAGTGGTTTATGGGGCTCATCTCGTTTATGCCCACAACGTTACAAAATGACATGACCACGCCCACCAGAGGGATCGGAAGTATATAACATCTGAATAAGTTATATCACAATTAGTTTCATTCCAGTGCCGGGAAATAAATATTGAGTGTAATAAATCTATGTGTGTGATAAGTAAATCAAATTTGAAACTAATAACTTTGAAGCATGTCTACGTTCTTCCTTCCGTGGCCCGACTCCACTGACCGTTGGTTCTTGCTAGCTTTAGCTTCTGCCCTTCAAAATAAAAGCGCTATCACGTGAAACAGTAGTGACGGGGCGGGCTTGCGGGAGGCGCCAGCCAATCAGCGCGTCCACGCGGAGGCTGCCCTTCCGATGATAAACAGTGGGACTTGACGCGCCAGGCTCGCAGTGAGGCCGAGTCGTGAACACAGATGCCGGCGTCACTACGGGACCGGAATTACTTCCAGATGTCCAAGAGCTACGAACAATAATGCCGCAGTGTCGTGTTTCACTCGAAGAGTGGAAACTGTCGGTGTAGCGCCGACGACTGTCACTGAAAACCGGCTAGCCGCTCCTGCTAACCTGAGCTAGCTCCCCTAGCTGTTACATACCCTCGCGCTCGGCTCCACGCAACTGACCTCCACCACAACACAGTCGGTGCCGATACCACCTGCGTTTTGCCAAGTGGGGCCGTTACCGCCCCCCTAAGTTGTCCACGCGTGGTGCCCCGTGGACGGTTCACGAATATGATCCAGAATGAGTCAGAGAGATACCTTAGTTCATCTGTTTGCTGGAGGGTGAGTATTTCTCCTACGTTAACCCTGTAACCGTATGTGCGCGAGGTTGCTAGCATAGGGGGGCGGCTAATCCCACGAAAGCTACAAAACAATGGAGCGATGTTGTTTTGAAATACGGCCGATGGGAGCGATTAACGATCGGCGTGTCCGGGTGTCAAGCTAACTGTTTTGTAACCGCACTGAAAGACGTCTAAGATCGCCGAGCTCAATGTCACCGGTCTGCAATGACATCCCGGCGTTTGAATGAAGTGTAGGGGGGCGGCGGCGGCGGTTTGTTGCGCATGCCGTTGCTGTTCGGAGAGACATGGATCAGGGTCCATTAAAACAGCATGTTTTGCAGCTCTTAACTAGTCAAGCCGGAGGTTATTGCAGCCGGAAGAATCGGGAAAAGTGCCAGCATTCTGGCTTGTGACTCATGTCATTATCCCCTTTTCACGTTTTATGACACCAAGTTGTCGTTTGTTTGCATTTCGTGTTAGGTTAAGCATAGATGTTTAAAATAACATGCCTAGTAACTACTGTCGATCGTTACGTCTTGGGTAAAAGGAAAAAAAAAACCTGTTTGGGTAAGAAAGTGAGGAAGTAGTTCATTTAGGTGGTTTGAAGCTGCAGGGAGGCAATTTTGAACAGCAGAGAGGAGGATGTCTAAACTTCATGTCAATCGTTTCAATTCTGATGCAATGTTTTCAAAGTGTGACATTGTTTTTAATAGTAGCTATGGCGCTTTCCTAAAGCAATGCACATATTCCTAGAATATGTACATTTGAGGAATTGAGATGTCACTTGGCACCGAATAGAGGCTCGCTGCTATTTCCTACGAAACACAAAGCTATCCTTGAATTGCTCTCTGTCCCCGCTTAGTTATTTCTCGTCTACATGCCACGGATCTTTAAAATTCCACCTACCGCATCATTAGCTAATTTATTTTTACAAGATAATGCATGCTTTTCACTCCTATGACTGTCCTGTCTATTGCTGAGAAAGGACTGACAACCCAGTTTCAGTGTATATGCACATACCTCACATTGCCTGCGGTCTCACCTCAACTTTTTTCTTTCCCCCTGTCTTTTTCTCAGATGTGGGGGCACGGTAGGAGCCATACTGACTTGTCCGCTGGAAGTCGTGAAAACTCGCCTGCAGTCGTCCTCCATCACCCTCTATGTGTCTGAGGTCCAGCTCAGCACCGTCAACGGACCTAGTGTGGCCCGTATGTCCCCACCAGGCCCCCTGCACTGCCTCAAGTGGGTTCTCTAAATCGCCTTTGCCTGTCAATCATGCTAACTGGCAAGTCTTCCCCACAGTGTATATTGGTACATGTCTTACTCCAGCATGGTGCTGTTTGTGGTTCTTCCTCTTTTGTGTTCCTGGAGAGGATTTGGCAGCAGAGGTCACGGTTCGTCCATCAGTAGCCACAGGCTGTCTGACAGCAGGGATATCATGCTGCCCTTGTGCCTCATTGTCTGTGTGGAAATAGATAGAGACAGCAGAATGCTGAAAAACCCAAGATCACTCATGATGGTGTAAAAGTCTGCTTGATTTTGGTCTGTGTTTTTTAAAAAAAGAAAAAATGAGGAAGCACGTTGAGATAATTGCAACCGTGTTGCTGCTGCTCCGAAGATGACATCCCCTTGGCAAGCCTGACCACTGCCTGATACCAAACTCCACAACCTCAGCCTTTTTGAGAAAACCAAACACTGAGACCACACCACTTGATTTGTACTATTTGAGTGCCAGATGTGTTTTATGTATCTGCACCCTGAGGAGGAGAATAGGCAGGTCTTCGGTCTTTCTTTTTGTTTTCCTCTTTCCACATTATCAGCTCAAGCTTGGTTTTGGTGGACAGATCTCAGCTTCTGCCTCACATTTACTATCCCCGCCCCCCCCCCCCCGGATGTGGCGGCTCATCAAAGCAAAGCCTACCCATCCACTATTTGCCGTAATGGTTTCGCAATAAAATATTAATTAACTGAATACGTTCATAGTTTTTCGTGGGAAAAAATTGTTTCGGGTCGTAAGCAGATCCACGTGCACCGTGGTTCTTTTTCTCTAATTTTACAAAGGGAAAATGCATGTTTATAAAGCTCACTTTCACCCCATCGTCTATGTCATTTTCATGACAGAAAGGTCAGCCAACGTGCTTGTAATAATTATTGCTATTTTTAGAGCCTGGTTCATATTGAGCCATGGATGTGGGTTAAAGTTGACCCTGATAATAGCGAGAGTAAAGGTCTGAGGTGCTTTGTCGTGGTTGCCCGTACACAGGGTATCAGTGTCACGGGGAAATCTCAGATGGTAAGAATCACGGTGAGGAATACCCCTTCGCTGAGAAAAGATAGAACACAGGCTGTGGTGCTCCATGTACCATCATCTACTGGTGAACAATGTTAATTTTCCTCTTGTGTTCTCTGTTTCTCCAGACTGATTTTGGAAAAAGAGGGACCACGCTCCCTCTTCAGGGGCTTGGGACCAAACCTGGTGGGCGTTGCACCTTCTAGGTAAGCCGGCAATGGACTTTTCTCATCTTCGTCGGTGATCCTGAGAGTTGCTCATTGACAAATGTATCGCTTTTTGTTAGAATTTAGCAAGTCTTTTTATATCTGCATATGGGGCAGGTTCACCACCATGCAGACCATGGTTTTGCAGCTTGCTCATTCATTCATTATCCACAGCGCTTATCCTACACCCAGGGTTGCAGGGGGGCCAGAGCCTATCCCAGCTGTCAGCAGGTGGCGGTGGGCCACATATAGATTTACCATTCATGTGTCTGGGCAATTTAGAGTCTTCAATTGACCTGCTGCATGTTCTTTGGCTGTGGGAGGAAAATGGAGAACCCAGATGAAACCCTTGCATCTTAATTAGCTTAAAATAAAAAAAAAGTCCCTTCTCTTGTAGGCCCAGCTTCTTATTTCTTCTGTCATCCTCATGTTTTTTTCCCTCAACTTGACCATCTGAACCACATTATTCCACCCCAGAATTACCACTGTTCTGTGAGTGTACAGTTGTCCGTCAACAAACCAAGGGGAAAAAAATGTCTGTACCTGTTTTAGTTAATATCCCCAGCTTAAGTTCATCTCAGCATGTCTAAACACTGGCACCTTCTACACAAGGTCTGCATACATGGCCTGTCAGAGCATCCCAAGGGTTATGTAACCACCGCAGAGGTCCTAGGGGATACTTGGCAACAAAATACCATTAGGGTCCGTTGTTTGCTCAGCAGCTCTATGCATAAGATCTGCAAGATGGTGCGGCAGCAGGACGTCGAGAGAGGAGAAAAACAAAGCGGGTCATTTTCTAAGAAATGGTGTAACCGACTTCAGTTGGTTAATGATACAGATTGCCACAGATCAGCATTCAGCTGGAGTCCGGTGGGGATCGGAGCAGGCCGGTGCCAGCGTTCGGCATACGTGGACTGTTTTGTTTCGAGAAAATGCAGGGAATGCTGATCCAATGAGCTGTGTAGCGTAAGGCCAGCGGGGCCTCGTGGGCTATGACGTAGATTTAAACATGAATGCACAAACAGTGGTAGAATGAAATAGGACGAGCTGGAGGCACCTCCTGTTTGTCCCGACCTGTTTGTCTCGACCTAACACATTGGATAGATGTTCAGCCGCACACATACTTTTTTAGACTGTCAGTGTCCACACACTCGCCACCATTTTTTAGGTAATCGAGATGGAGATTAGCCAAAAGAAACAGATTTCTGGTCACTGAATAGATTCATTGTGAACACGAGCCGACTCTGATGGGGCTCTCAGCTCACTACTTTGCTCTTAATGGAGTTTGGAAGCCGATTAATATGAATGTGACGTGCGGTCAGCTGAGTTTTTCTTTCTCAAAGCATTGACAGTGTAATAAGATTCAAGACTCAAGGCATTTATTGTCATATGTACAGTGTGGAAACATATTTCCCCATACAATGAAAATAATACAACTCTGCTTGTGGCAGTGTGTACTCACAGGTGAAAATCATTTTCTCAAAACCCCTCGGCACCTGACGCCCCTCTTTTTTCCGGCTTCTGACAAAATATACTCTCCCCCCCGGCCCTCCAACAGGGCGATCTACTTTGCTGCTTACTCCATGGCCAAAGAGAAACTGAACGGCATGCTAGAGCCCGACTCTACGCAGGTTCACATGGTCTCAGCTGGAATGGCAGGTAAGCAAAACATTGTTTGATGTACTTTTACCACTCTGCTGCAACTCTCTTCATAAAAATGCCCGGGTAGTGCCACTTGAATGAAACAAGTAGTTCACACACACACATACGATCAGCCTTGCTAAACTTGTGTCACGTTGCTTCATTGCTCATTAGCACTGGTTTTGTTGCATTTTTCTCAAGGGCGGTAAGGTACAACATTCGAATAGTGTACCAATATCCTCAGGACCGCTGGAAAAGAAAATTTTTGAACAATTAATCGCCGGCCAGAAAGAAGAAATCTTGTAATGTTCTCAACGATGGACTTCCAAGCAGCTCTGCATTAAAAAATTATTTGCATGCGGGCGTCTAAATGTCAGGGACGGCTCTGACCTCCATTTTGATGCCGTAACAACGAGCGCCCGTTATCTCCTCCCGATCCAGCTGGCAAAATACTACAATGTGGGTCAGCCGGGCGGGCTGTAACTGCCATCTATGAATGTTTGTGTGAACACACACATGAAGGGTCACACCCCTTGCACGTGGAGCCCGCTATGACTTGGGCCTTTTCTGTGTTCAAGGTCAGTCATTTGTTGGTATTTCTCCTTGTGAGAGCCAGCCCAGGCTGCCGTGACAGGTGATGTGGTATCAACCAGCAATAATTCATCCTGTCGATGCTTTTTCTATTCCCATCACCACAGCAGAGATAAGATCCCCAGGTTGCATGTCGGATAGTGACTGTGTGTGTGTGTGTGTGTGTGTGTGTGTGTGTGTGTGTGTGTGTGTGTGTGTGTGTGTGTGTGTGTGTGTGTGTGTGTGTGTGTGTGTGTGTGTGTGTGTGTGTGTGTGTGTGTGTGTGTGTGTGTGTGTGTGTGTGTGTGTGTGTGTGTGTGTGTGTGTGTGTGTGTGTCACACACACATGTACACCCTACTTAATCTTGGATCACGCTTCACAACAAATATATTGAAACCATCAACTCTCACCGCCTCATTTACAGCAAAGTCAAAGAACATGAGTCTCATAACGTCCCGGTGAAAAATTAAAGCAAATTAAAAACAGGATATAACCCCTTTGCTTTAATTATGTATTGATCTTTTTTATTTATTTTAAACACAAAAGCAATTTTTGTGTAACTTGTCAGAATAAATAAAAGGGCAATATTTATTATTCTGTTTGACTTAAAACATGAAGTTGATGAAATATTGACTCAGGGCCTCAGATTTACATGTGAAATCCAGAAAAGCAGAAAAAAAAATAAAATAAAATAAAAATAAATGAATTAACCATGGCACATTTAAAACGGTTTGAAGATGTTGCTTTTAACCAACGGGTTCAGCGAACAGGCAAAAGAAACCGGTTTGACACTTGGCATTTAAAATATGACTTTTCAATACGTGGCTAACATAATTAACCTTTCTTAACCCCTGCTACCTGTGATAAAGCTTGCTTAATGTTGCCCCCAAATGGTCAAGAGCTGCCTCAGCTCCCATTTGTAGTTTTCATTTTCTGAAATAAATTGCTGAGTTATAACTCACCACACACGTCCTCTGATTGGCCAATCAGATGCACTCGCTCTGTGCGTACAGGAGGGGGCAGTGTTATCCGGGTCCATGTGAGGATCAGGAGCAATTCTCTAAATTTCCCATGCTGCCTTCCGTTTATCTTCTAGGTCATCAGTCAAGCTGCAGCTTCTTCCATGTGACACCCCCCCATACCCCCAATTGTGTAACTGCGTATCTTAGAAATTAAAAATCAATGTATTCTATAAATTCATTTTTATCTTATATATTCTTGATGTTGGTTGTCTGTAGCTTGCTATGATACCCCTTGTGCCCTTTAATTGCTCCTCGGGGACTAATGAAACTTCTCAGATTCTCATTGTAATCCCTACCTGCTTTTTTTTTTCCTCCCCCTGCAGGTTTTACAGCCATTACAGCAACCAATCCAATATGGCTGATAAAGACCCGTTTACAACTGGACGCCAGGTAAAGAGACATAAAAGACGTACTATGCGGTCCAGAACTTTCTGTTTGCATTTAACAGAATAAACCTGAAATCAATCTCCGCCAAGAAAACTGCAATCAAAACCAAACCAACAGAAGCTGCTTTTGGCCTACTTTTATGACAGCGAATTGTAGGTCATATTGCTGAAATTGCGTGCGTGTTTGCACGGAGGTGGGGATTGTGGCGTCGCCTCGGGCCGGAAGCACAGGTCGAAGCTTCTCCTGTTACTAAATTCGCAGTTCAGCCATGAGCTTTTAACTTTGTGTCCGCCCCCAACTCACAGCCTGGCGGCTTCTTTGGCGCCGCCATGACAACTGTCCAGCCAAAGCTCACCCGTTTCCTGCAGCCACTACCTCCCCCCCTTTAGTCAGAGGCGTATTCTTCATTTATATATCATGTGTTCTCTTTAAGCTTATTTACCGAAATTCAATTATATTAAGATAATTATTATACATCACAGGGGGAAAACAAACCAGTCCCCTCATTGAATTATTTCGAAGATTGCCACGCGAAATAAAGAAAACAGCTTAAGTGTGTTATGGTAAGAATAGATGTGCACTGACGGCTAGTATAACAGTGTTTGTGTGTCCTGTCCTTCGTCAGGAATCGCGGCGAGCGGAGGATGAGCGCCTTTGAGTGCGTGCGGCGGGTTTACCAGTCGGACGGCCTACGGGGCTTTTACCGGGGCATGTCTGCCTCTTACGCTGGCATCTCAGAGACTGTGATCCATTTTGTGATCTACGAGAACATCAAGCGGCGCCTCCTGGAGGCTAAGGCGGCTCCGAACATGGACGAGGAGGAGGACGCGTCCAGGGACGCCTCCGACTTCGTGGGGATGATGCTCGCCGCCGCCACCTCCAAGACCTGTGCCACAACCATCGCTTATCCTCACGGTACCGAACTTCATTCGATCAGATCAACCGGACCCAATTCTGTGGCCGCAGCTTTCATATTAACCACCCCTTTATTTCCGTCTTTGCAGAAGTGATCCGCACCAGGCTACGTGAGGAGGGCACCAAGTACCGCTCCTTCTTCCAGACTCTAACGACCGTTCCCAAAGAGGAGGGCTACCGCGCCCTGTACCGCGGCCTCACCACACACCTGGTCAGACAGATCCCCAACACCGCCATCATGATGTGCACCTACGAGCTGGTGGTCTACCTCCTGAACCGTTAGCCCCATCCCTCGCCCCCCCGTTTCCCCACGCCCTGCCTTTAAGACAGTAAATGTGACGCCATCCTTAGTTAGAGATGGCAAAGCGAGTAGAAGGCAAGTGCACACCGATCGGGACGAGGGAATGGAGGGAACTGCACCTCCGCCGTCTGTCTCAGCAACACCGCCGGTGTTTAAAAAAAAAACGAATGGGTTCGTAACCAAAGGCTCAGCGAGGGGGGTGGAGGGGAGATCCTCCAGTTGACGTGGGGTGCCGGGTTAAGCAGCAAGAACGGCATGGTTTGCCTTCCTCCTCCTCCTCCTCTTCTTCTCCCTCCCCACAATTAATTTGTATTCCAACCCGCCCTCCTCACGGCTCAGCGCGCTACGTAGTGTCCAGAGGGGTGAAGAAAGAACCCGAGCTCAAGCATATTCTGCCTCTTAACATTACTAATTCTGGGAAAAGAAGTCGAGTCATTTGATCCCCCCCCACCACCTTGTGGGCACGAACCAGCGATGATCCCCCCCCACCTCCCCGCCCACCTCCGGGTTTAAAACGCCCTCCGGCAGAACCAGGGCTCTCTCAAGTTACCCGGGAACGAGGCACAGTTTGAGGCTTGATGAGTTTAGTAGATATGGGAGGCGGTGGTGAAGGGTGTAGAGGTGCCTTGTGCAGAAATGCAGTGTCAGGTTTTGATCTACAAGAGCGGGACGGGACTGAGGAGCCCCCTTTCCCTTTGGGGGGTGTAGCCACACACTGGTACGCGATGGCGTCAGGACATCGCGTGGTGTGAAATGCACCCATCTGACTCCGTCGTCTCTAATGCCGTCAGATTGACGTGTTAAGGGACGTCCCCTAGACAAACCGAACCCCCTCATGTGTTGTGGAATCCGTTGAAGAGTAACCAGCAGGATCAGATGGAGCTAGAACATCCGGTAGACTAGAATGTAAATACAGCGGAGAGAAAGATGGACAACACTTATCCCATTTTTGTTAATAAAGGTAAATAACTAATTTTAACAAATTGCATTATTGATAGATCTATATTACATATATATCTATATATATATGTATATATATGTATACATATATATATGAATACATAATATCTGCCTACATGGTGTGAATGTGTTGCATTTGTCCAATCAGTAATGGGACGGCAAAGGCAAACGGATTTTGAGCACCTTCTCCGGTTAAGAGAGAAACTTCCTGTTTGGCTCTAACAGTTGCTCTTGTTACATGGCAGTGTTTTTTTTTTTTTTTTCATCTGTCTCATACTGTTCACACCCCACTTGTCTCAATACCGTGGGTCCGTTCAACCAAGCGAGGACAATCCGCGAGGATAGGGTCACTCCAGAAATCTAGCGGTACCACCCAGCTGCATCACGTGATCCCAACGCAAGCACATTAAATCCCGTAAATCGAACACAGGCCCGTTAAGATACACTAATTTGTTACATTTAAAACAGGATTAAACCCTTTTTTTTTTACTGCCATTGTCTTGTGTGTTTGAATATTATTACAAACAAAAATCACCTTATTCTCATGATAACAGCAGCAAGGTTGATCTCTCGTTGCGTCATGGCGGTGGAGCCAGTCAGCCTAAAATTCATCTTGACTTTGCCCACCTTTTTATTTAATTCTCCACTGTCTCTCCTTTTGGATGGTAGGAGCAGATTAGGTGAACTGCCCTTACCTGCCCAAATACATCCGCAACCCCATCTCTGTCTGGACTCAGTTGGAAAATCCCAAGACTCCGCTCATTTTGAAGGCACCCTTGCACTCTAAGGGTCTCGTTTTGCAGATTTTCTAATATATTAACGCACACTATACAGGTAGTTTTGTTTGTGTGTGTGTGTGTGTGGGGGGGTGCGTCAATGAAGCAAACAGAATTCCATTCAACACCATGAGATGGTGAGAAAATATGACAATAAAATGCCAAAACTATCTGTGTGACTCCATACTGTGAGAAGTGTGTGTGTGGCTGTTTGTTTGTTTTGGGGGGATGGATTGACCTTAAACATAAGTGCAACTCTTTTTCCTTTGCCCATCAGTGTTTGTTGTGTTCTCTAGTTTGTCCGCTCTGATGACAATCCCATTATTCAATCATGTCTCGTAAGCACTCTGCCCACAAGCCGCAAACACTGATAATATCTTTTTTTTTATTTTGTTTTAATACATGTTGCCTTTTCCCATTGACCTTTGGATCCGTCTCTCCCGGGTCGCCCCTGATGGAGCCACATGTGGCTCGGTCTATGCATCCTCTTACACCTCTCTTATTTTGTTACAGAACAATTCAATAAACAGGAAAGAGTGCAAATACATCCACTGGTGTCTGTCCTTTACTTGAAGTCCAGCAGGTGGGGCTAACAGCCCGTGGTTATCTCCCTCGCTCTGCAGCTCACAAGTGTTTTCTTGTGCCCTGCACTGTGGACGCTTGCAGAGCGGACCTTTTTAGCAACTGAAGCCAAAGAAAATAAATGACCGCAGAAAAATAAGTAATGGCGGCAGCCTCAGAAAAGAAAAAAAAACACACTTACCTAAACCACGGGTCATTTCCTGGCGTAAGAATAGCATCACATCATCAGGTTAGTGACAAGTTCCCCGTTGGGGCAGATTACCTTGTTGCAGAGACATTCAAGAGTCTTCTCAGCCCCTTTCTCACGGCAGGAACTTCTTGCTGTTCCTAGTACCTTTCCAGGAACTAGTCCATTTCTCTGTGCATTTGGACCAGGGGCGGTGGATCTTCTCAGCTCCTTGAACCATTTTGGCCCCGACCTTTTACGGTTCCAAAGGTGGTTGTTAATTGGTGGAACTCATAAGCCCTGCCCATTACCAGATACTTCTTGCAGCTCGCAGAGTGCCATCTGTGGTCACCGGTCAGCTGTTTTCTTGCAACAAAATGGGAAGAATCGGTGAGGAAGAGTGAGACCAGGAGGTCCAAGCTCTTCTGGTCTGCTACATTGACCGCATTGGTGGTTTCCAGGGCTCGCAGAGGAACATTCAGCCAAAATAAATCTCGAGTCAGCTAACAGCAGGGTTCTTCAGGGAGGAAATAAAAACACTTCAACCCATCTGGTAGTCCACGGTTATGATTCCCGCCTTGAACATGAATGCTGTGGCAACTTGTATCTCCATGTTGTCCTCCGTGAGCTCACCACCCAGGTAGCTCTCCTGCACAAAGCTCCACAAGGCTGGGTAAGAGGTCCTCGTCAATCATTGCGGCACACTGCTTCATTTTGCACCAACATTTGTTCATGTGTTGATTATCCACAACTGCTTTTTTTTTGTTAAAATTTTTTTTTAAAATAGCTATGTTTTGTAGCTTTCTTTATAGCTTTCTTTATTCAAGACTTGGTTTCTCTGAGCAGATCAATATCCACCTTTGAGCTTTAGAGGCTGACCCGGTGTCATGATCAATTACTTAATCTTTGAGGTTCACGTGGCACCCGCCGATCTATCGATTAGCCAGGAAGATCAGACCCTCTAAGCCAAAGGATCCATGGAGGACGGCTCTGTCCCCAGACCTCTCTGAACCAAACTCCAACAGGCAAACAGGAAGTGAACGCATGGAGTCGCGTCTTCAAGGATGTGTCATCGTCTCGCGCACCTATGAAGCAATGGGGGAAACCACTGGCAGTCTGCGTCTAGGGCCTAAAATACCCGCTGGATTCGATTCCTTAGCATCTCGCCTGTGTAACCGCCGATGCCGGCCACCGCCCGGTCATGACAGGAAAGTATGGCTGCAGCAAATGTCTGCGGCACAGAAGACACTACGAGCAGATTCCTCATCAGGAGGAGAAATGTATTCGATGCCCCGCCCCGCTTTGCCTCTTTTCGATGTTTTTTGCATGGCTGCTCTGTGACTTTGGGGAATCTGTGCTTCATCTGCACTTCGAAATTGCCTCATTGGCTGACACGGCTCCTAAAGCCTAGTGGAGTCTCCATGTTCTTCTCATGTGTTCACGGGGTTCCTCCGGTTTCTCCAGTTTCCTCCCACAGTCCAAAAACATGCAGGGTCCTTAATTGGTCCTGTGTGAGCAAGATGGTCAGTAATTGTATTTCGCCATATGACTTGTGAATGAGAGGGTCAATACTTGTATGTCTGTATGTTAGCCGGTGAAGGTCTGGGATAAACCCTGCCTCTTGCTTAAAGACTCAAATGCAGGATAAGTGGCATAGATGATGAATGTGTAAATGAGATGAGTTTAACTGATGCTTTTATTTTGAAAAGTAACACAGGTGAGTCCATTTGTGCACACGTGAGCTTACAGGCCGGCCCCGTCGACATTCTTTGTTTGCCCGTCGGACTCTGAAAATAAACAGCGAGAAGATAAATAACCTTTTTTTTTTTTTTTCATTTACAGCTGGAAACCTCGTGAGCTGTCGGGCTGTTTCTGCTTAAACATGTTGAGATTAAAAACAAACCACAGGATGTTTATTCGGGAAGGAAGAGATGCATGAGTCATACGGAGAGAGGAAGAAAAAGGAAACCGAAAAGGTATTTTCTCCAAAATGTCGGAGCGGCGGATTGGCATCGCGAACAAGAACCTCGCTCGAGGCCCGGGTGTCTGCTGACCAGGGATTAAACAAGAATCCCGATGTGTGTTAACGGCATTAGCCGGGAAAAAAAAAACACACCAGCACCCACTTATCTGGGCTCTCCACCCGTTTTGAGGAGCTCTGCTGGGCCCGGGTGAACGAAGGGACAGCTCTGCATCTCACACACACACACTCACACACACACACAAATCGTCTACATATGGGAGGCAAAGTGAAGGGAAGTTCAGCCAAGTTGAGACAAAGAACTCGCCTTTATTTTCTAAAAAGCTGGAATCCTTGTGGTGATTCAGTGACATTGTTTGACTGTCAATACGCTATCCAATTATATCTGGCTCCGCAGCCAGTCTGGGTGTGTGTGTGTGTGTGTGTGTGTGTGTGATGGGAGGGTGCAGGGGGCCCCCTGGATTAAGATGTGACTTTGAGAGAGACAAATAGCAGAGCCAGGAGGCGAGAGAGGCATGCTAGAGGTGCTGGAGGAGGGAAAAGAGTAGGGACGGCGTAATGAAAGGTGTGATATGAAAGCATCCGACGTGACCCACCTTTCAGAGAACTCACACCGCGCACCGGTGAGAACACCACGGCGCCAGGCGTTTCTGAAGTCAGAGCGGAAAGGAGAGATTTTGATGTTGCACAATGGCGAAAAACCTGACGCACATATACAGGGGGATAGTCTCGTGAAAGACAAGGCTTTCAGGAGTTCTGAGTCATGTGTGTTAAAAAACTGACTCACGGGACGACTTTGGGAAGACAGGCTGAATTCTGGCGGCAGGAAGTCGGGCTGTCGAGATGACGGCACGGCTGTGTCCGGAGTCGAAGCAGACTCAGGTTGGCGTTTTCAAAGGTTAGCGGTTAGCGCCTAGCATGGCAGCTCTGAGTGAATGCACCAAATTAACTTGAGACCCTTTACCGTCAGCCATACATTAGCTTGCATCAGCTAACGCTATGCAGAGTATTGGAGAATGGTTTTGCTGATCCCTGCAGGGGTGTGTTTTCCAAGTGTAAACAGAGGAAATAATGATACTAGTCTTATTTGGCTGAAGATCCTTGGAGACCCCCGAGGAAACTTCTTGAGGTCAGGGGTCGGACTCCTGCTGAAAGCCATATATGGTCATCATGAGTGATCATTCTGTGAACACAGCCCCTTCCGCTCTTGTAGGAACTTTTTGCTATTCCCAGTACCTTTTCAGGAATGCTGCTGTTTTTTAGGGGGCAGCGTGGCGCAGGTGGTCGAGCAATCGTAATTCCTGGTTCGATTCCCTGGCGCTGGCGGACCCTGGCGCTGGTGGACAGCAGCCTACCGCTCAAGGTTCATCCATGATTGGTTAATTGCAGAAAACAAATTTTCCCACAAGGGATTAATAAAGGATAAATTATTATTACTATTATTACAATCATTATTATGGTTATTATTATTATTATTATGGTTATTGTTGTTGTTGTTGTTGTTATTATTATTATTATTATTATTATTATTATTATTATTATTATTATTATTATTATTATTATTATTATTATCATTATTAACATATGAACCAGGGGCCAAGGACCTCAGTTCCTAGAACCACATGAGCTTCTCCACCAAGACATGGTCTTCTTACAGTTCCATAAAAACTCATTTGATGTACGGTCATGGACAAAAGTTTTGAGAATGACACAACCATAGAAACACCTGGCAAACACCTAAAAACCCTGAAGGAACAGACTTTGTGTCATTCTCAAAACTTTTGGCCATGACTGTAGGTGCTTGATGATTGGTGGAACTCGAAAGCTGAGGGTCATTTTTGAAAACTATGGTGGTCGCTGGTCATCTGTTTTCTAGCGACAAACTGGACATCACCAGCAAGAAAGTGAGCGATAAAGAGGTCTGAGCTCTTCCTGGGGCGTTCCAGGACTTGTGGAGGAACGTCAACATTTTGGGCCAAAATAAGTCCGGTTAGCTTACGGCTAACGGGGTTTTCTTCACACAGAAAAGCAGAGCAGGGAGAAGATAAAAACACTCCAATCCATCTGAGTGGCCATGGTTTTTATTCCTGCCTTGCAGAACATGAACGGTGTGGCAGCTTCCACAGCCATGTTGTTTGTGTCATCATCCTTTTCTTCCTTATCTTTTTCTTTGGTGGTTTGTTTTTGAGTGTGGTGCTTAGCGTGCATGTTGCAGATGCCTGCATCACAGGTACCCACCATGGTCTCTCACTGCATGGGGGAATGCATAGCTAAAAAGTTCCCCTGGAGGAGGGTAGAAGATCCTGGAACAACATTGGAGTAGAACACTCCTTAGAACTTCTCCGTCTGAAAGCGGATCATGTCTACAGTGTTTTCCCTGGAAGCAGCAGAGAAGCTTAAAATGTCCTTTAGATACACAGAGTTCCGCATGAATGAAAGAGCCTCCTTGTTGTTTGAGCGATATAGTATAGACACATTTTTGTCCATTTTTGTTGAAACTGCACACCTGCCTCCCGAGGCTCTGTCTGGAAGTCTGCTGCTGTCAACTCAGATCCTACTCTGATTTGATTGAAATAACCGGGTCAGAATATTGCTGGAATAATTCCGTCATAATCTGACCACGCTCTCACGTAAATCCATCCCGACGAAGCTGTCTCCCACCTGGCCGCTGCACTCCTCATCTGCGTCCGCCGTTTGCCGTTGCGAACTCTCATAGGACACGTGAGAATGGCCCGGCGGGAACGATGATCCTCTGCGCTGCGTGGCGAGAACACAAGCGGAACGCTCTTCAAGCTTACTTAGAGAGGCTGAAGATAAAAAGTGCAAGTGTTCTCCGATAGGAAGCAAAAGAAAACAAGCAGAGTCATGCTGGAATAAAAAGATGCTGGTCAGTGGGGTCTGGGCAAACAACACGAGGCGCCACAGCGAAGAACAACGGACTGGGTTGGTTCTGCATCTGATGAGTGCAGAGGGCGAGACGTTGTTTACCAATTAGTCACCCAGGTGTTTATTGGAGAACTGCGGCCAAAGAGCCGCCGTCCGAGAAACCCGACGCCCCGACCTCATCGATTCGCCACGAGCCGGCTAACCGGGCTCAGCTGGGAGGAGAACGGCATAGTCATCCCAAAGTCTCAAGTCTCAAATTCAGCTTTATTGTCAATTTCTCCACATGTACTGGATATACAGAGGAATCAAGAAGACGTTTCTCACAGTCCCACAGTGACATGAAATTAACAAAATATAATGATAATAGAGTGCAAATTAGCAGTAACGTACACTGTTACATTGACCTATATAGTATGGAATATAAAATGCATGCAGATCCGGAGTGATATTTGATGAGACTGTAGCAGCAGAGGTTTCTTTTTTTGTGTGTGTACAGTTTAATGCCAAGGTCTGTAGGTGGTACCATAATGGTATACGGTACCCTGTTGGGTGATGCAAGCTCTGTACGCATATCACACACCCCAAAAGTAACTGCGGTGTGTGTTTTGTTTCTGGTGAGATAAAGTAAAGAATCATTCGCTCATTGGTTCTCTATACCGCTCATGCTGCATTTGGGGTCGAGGAGATGCTGGAGCCAATCCACCCTGGAGCGATCACATGGCCGCATATAGCAGTTATCACCTTCTCATTCACGTCTGGACACTTCCGTCTGCATTTTTTTTTTGACTGTGTGAGGAACTCGGAGGAACCCCATGCTAGGAGAACATGGAGACTCCAAACAGAAAGACCCGCTGTCAGAATCCCACTGCTTTCTTGCTTTAAAGCAGAAGCACTAACCATGATTCCTTTCTATAAGAATAAGAATGAGAATAAGAACAACTTTATTTATCCCGAAGAAAATTGTTGTGCCAGAGTTACAAGAAAAATATAACAATAATAAATAATAGTAGAAAAATTGTATAAACAGTAAAAAATAAGAGAAAAGGGAGAATAAGAAATACAAATAAACTATAAAGTGTCTTATGTAGCGAGTGAAAACTATAAAATGTCTTAAGTAACAAGTGAAAGATAAGGAGTGCACAAGAGTATGAAAAATATTGTACATGTAGCTGTGTTATATGTTATATGCCTTGTCTTATGAATTATCTAGACACTTGCACTGACGGTAACCCTGTGAAACAGCTCAACAGCATTGAACGAGTGAACGTGTTTGCATGGAAAACAACTTCATTGATACCCGTACACCCAAAGGATTAGTGTACAGCTTCAGACGTACCAAAGAGACACAACCAAAATAACAAGGACAAGATAGCAATCTTTATCCAACCAGCAACATGCTCTGCTTGTTATAAATCACAAAATAAAGGACAGTATGGAAGAAAATTACAGTTGCTCTTCACCAAATTTAGGTCACAAAAATAGATTCTTTTCTTCTTTAAACACACACAAGCGGGAAACACGCACCCACACATTTTATCTACAGTGCATGGGATTTTTTATTCTTGCACTACAGAGAGTATTTGGGCTCTTCTATTGGCAAAGTAGAGATATCAAAGAGGAAAAATATTGCTCAATGGACATACAGCAAACAGTCAAATAGTAGTGAGCTGAAGGTGTTTTTTATACTTTTTTGGGGAAATGTGAAGGTCACTGCAAGTCACCCAACGGTTATATTTTCAGGTAAGGCTTCTTTTGGTATCATGGACTGTGTTAGTCATCTTTGCGATTAAAATGTTGTGATAAATCAAGTCCGTCGGCGTCCAAGGGCCTCCTGGTCCATTCCCATCCGGATATAAGCACTGAATCTCAGAAACCACGTGAACACTCTGCATAAACCCAATAAACAGCCTTATTTTGCCACTGTGACATTAGCAACACCTCTTAATATTCCACAAATTTTTACTTGGCTATTGTTGACATTTCCTGCAAGATATCAACGCCTTCCATCATCCGAACGACAGCAAGGAGCGGATACCCGATTGCGATGAACAAATAGTCTTTTGTAATTTCCACTCCCATGAGATTAGCTTAGCAGAATGCAGTGTCGCAGTGACAGTGTGTAAATCCTCATGCTTTAGCTGTGCCTACTTAACGGTCCTTATCTGACTTACCTGTTCCCCTGGAAAAAAATGGCATTGTATTTATGAAAGATATCACAAGCATGAATTTCTCAATCTTAACGCTTGAAACCACATCCTCACTAACTGATGGTCATTTACTTAAAAAAAAAAATCATTCCATGTTGGATCTTTTTTCTTTTATTGAGTTCATTTTGCTTTTTTTGTATGCAGCGTAATAACTATATGTTGTTTTGAACTTGAGCATATACCTCAGCCAAATCCATTTCGAGCATGTGAAAAAAATGAAATATAAATTTGTAATTTACTGAGCACGTTTGAGAAAAAAAAATGCTAGACGACCCTTGGCCCATTGTTACAGGTTGTGCATAAGACATTTTTTTTCTCTGTTTTTCAACACGGACATCATGCCCAGAATAAAACTATGCCAAGCATGAGGCGGCCTCCACCCAGCATCAAGTTCCATAGTTGCAGCACAAACCGGAAGTGACTAAAAGATATCTACAAAATAAAAGCGGAAAGCCGGTTTTGTTTGCGCCATAGAATGATATTAAAGCGTCAACGGGTCGGCTCGAGAAAACTCTTCTTAATATTCGCAGAAAAGAGGAGCAAATGATATTTTTACCGTCAAATTGCCGCGTTATGGACAAAAATAAGGGTAAATAACGCTAGCTTCACACCGGTCACCTTTTTCATGAGCCCGCACCTCCAGCCAATCAGCGACCGCCGGGGACGCACGCACGCACGGTTTTAACATCCAAGCAGAAGGCTGCAGGGCAGCAGGAACAAAGGAAGCCGCCCGCCGGTCGCTTCTCCTCGCCTTTCCCCTCTCCTCCCCGGAGGCCTCACTTTATCCACTCGGGTGGATTCTGATACTACAGAAGGGTTTTATTTTTATTTTTGTTTCCCGGTTAGTTTAAAAGACTTCTGTCGAAGTGCGTCCGGCTACGGCGGCGAAACAGGAAACTTGCGAGCGGTGTTTGCCTCTGGTCGGATTCTCCGGAAACCTCCGTGGCTGGAATTGGAAACGCGTAAGTTAAGTCCCGCTCCTTTTTTCCACGCTGAAATGTAACTTTATCCTTAAATTAAATTATTTTAACGATGTCAGTGGCATTGCCGTGTCACAAGCCGTCAACCTCTACCAAACTTTTCTGCCTCGTCCGAGGAGACGGTTGGGGTTGGCGCTCCACTCCACTCGCTTCTCCTCCCTCGGGGAACTGATGCCGAACTGCGAAACGAAATGTGAGGTTTTACGGGTTTTTCTCTGGCTGGTAAGAAAAACAGTCACAAAAACACGTATTTTTAAGCAATCTCCGGGTATTTCTACGCGTTCTAATCATCGGCATAAAATGAATACTCACTCAACGATTCTGCGAAAGAAATATCACTTTTTTCCTGACGAATTAAACCGAAAATTTGAACCTGGTCATTTTAATTTGGAAGACCGGCATGAGTGCACAGCGCAACGCAAACCCAATGAAAAGTGTGTGTGTGTGTGTGTGTGTGTGTGTGTGTGTGTGTGTGTGTGTGTGTGTGTGTGTGTGTGTGTGTGTGTGTGTGTGTGTGTGTGTGTTTTACGTTGACAGGCGTTTATAATATCCCGTTCCTCATGAGTGAAGGAATTGATGAAAATCTTTTGATTTGTCTCAGTCTCTGACTAAAACTTAAAGAGAAACAGTTAATCTGCACTCCTGTGACACAAGATGTGAGGTTTATCTTTACAAAGCTGGTACATTACTTAATTACTTTATCATTTGAATGCTTTATTGGGTCTCAGATTGCACATTCAGCTTTAATAAACATGTCTGTTTTTTCTGCATATGGTTACGTTATGTAATAGTATGACAGGTCAGTCTTAAAGTAAAACGGATTAACAACCTGAAAGATAAGATTAACAAAAAAAAATCTGGTCAGCTCATACAGGTACAGTCCTGTTGTCTGCATAGTGCAGTCATGCCATCCTGATCGATCCCCATGTTGTGGTACATATTGATCGCACTCCTGCAGGAGTAAAATCAAATGTGATTGCTCATTGTGGTCGTCTGTCATGCCCGTTTGGGAGATGTCACCATAGAGGCGCTTTTGCGCGGCAGTTCCAACTTCCTTTCAAACCACTTGCAGGCTTTCACACTTCTGTTCCCGACTCTGTGCATTGCACGCATTTCTTTGGCGATAATGGTTAGAGTTGGGTGTGTGCAGCTTTATTCTGACATGTTTAGATTTTCAACAAGTGGGCCAAGGCGTCTCCACAACCCCCTCCTTCAGTCTCAATTTTCTCCTCGGCCCTTCAAACACGTTTTAATCACCTCTTCTTCCCGTTATCACGTGCTTTTCTGTTTTTTTCCCTCCCCCTCTGCTTTGGAAGAAGGTGGATGTAATGCTTTGCCTTAGTCCACTCTGGCTGAATAATAATAAAAGCTTTTATTAACTTTATATACGCCTTTCTCCAGCAATTATGAGAATGCATGTGTAGACATAATCTAATGGTGAAAGTGTTTTTTGACATTCCTTTGAATACACATTCAAAGGAATGGGCAAGGAAAACAGTCAGAAATACTTATTGTGTACACGACCAATCGCTATGACAGGCTTCGCCCGTCTCCCGGCGACGATTTTCATTGGCCAGTAGCGCAGTGTGAAGATTTCAAAAGCCCTCTTGGTGAAAGAAACCTCAAGTACTCAACCGGTTCAGAGCTGGGCCTGAGTTTTGGAAGTTTCCCAGTTATTCAAAGGCTGATGCTTTGGCTGTAACTGCACCATCTGTTTGCCCTCCTGGGCATTGGCAGGCTAGTGTCCAGATCAAGTGGTGTGTGTGCAAGATTGTGTGTGGGCGGACCACAGCAGATGGTGAGGTGGAGAATATTGCTGGCTGATGTGGCAGCGGAGCCGATGTCGTTGTGTTGCATTCAGTTTGTTGTGATTATTTTCACCAACAAAAGAAGTGAACCTTTTGACGTGTAAACGGATGAGTGTGGCCCGGCGGGTTGACTTCACAGGAATTTCGTAAGTACCCGACCACAGCTTTGCCGTTCTGCTGTCTGTATTGAAACCACACTGTCCAGGCGATGGATGTTAAGTTCTGCATCACGCACAAGATGCTTTTCCTCTTTTCTTGGAAGCTGCTGCACTTTTTGGGCTCATCTACACTCACGTAATGTAAATAGTACAGTGCAGCCTCGACTTCGGTTCCATGACCGAGGTCATAACTCAGTTTGCTCGTACATCAAATTGAATTTCCCCATTGGAAATATTTGAAATGCTATTAATCTGTCCTAGTTCCACCGTTCTGTTACGTATTTTACATAAGAAAAGTGTATTTTATAAATAACAAGTAATAGCACCTAATAAAAGAGAATGTAAAGAATTCATTTGCCTTTATAAAGTGTATTTACCTGCCTGTTGAGGAAAGTTTGGATGGGAAGTTTGGACGAAGATGCTAGCAGCTGCGGAGAAAGTTGGGGGAGTTTTTCATTTGGTGCGCTATCGCTTACCTTCACTTACTGGCTACATACTTAATGCTACAGTGTGCTGCTAAATGTAACTTGCACACTTTGCTAAACTTCATTGAGCAACAAAGTGAGGGCTTCTCATCTTTTTAAAATGATCAAACCGCCCTCGACCGGCTTTGACTGACCCTTCAGATGCCTTGTCCGTTGAGGCTCCTGCAGTCTGCTGGAGCAAATCCCCATAATGTCTCCTGCCTTCTCACAGATGATGCTATCAGTCCTCATATCTCACCAACAACAACTCGCACACCTTGCTCATGTTTCTCCATGTTTGTTCCTGGGCTGCCTGGTCGTCGGCGGCGCATCCGTCTTTAAACGCCACTTCATGGCCTGAAGCAGCCACATCGGGGTCAAACGCTCATCCCGCTCAGTCCTGGCTTGAATCACAAAGCAAGAAATCGGTTGAGCAAAGGCTAGTTTCTTGGAAAACTTGAACTCGTAACTCAAAGTTCCACTGTGTGTCTGTTTCAAACGTTGTCCGTCACCCTCCACACGCTTCCCACGGGTGCTTTACGCTGCCATGGTTATTCAGCAATGAATTCACTACAGGGCAGTTCAGAGTTCAGATTTTACTTCTGAGTTTACTTCAGATAATAAAAAAGATGGTGCCAGTGGAGGAGCAAGTGATAATGTACATTCTGCCAGAGGTGGTATGTGGACGTAGAATTCTTCTCCCTGGTGATATTGACGCCATGTTGTCTTCTTCCCTGCTCCTTTTGCCGGCGTGCTTGACTAAAAAGCACAACACTGTCCCCTATGACTTCCAGTGGTACTGTTCAGTTTGCAGTGATCAGACATGTGTCTGTCACCTCACCAAAAAATATAAAGGATTACAGAGGAATTAAACAGGGAGGAAGGACAGAAGGCTCTGTATCTGTATTTAATGTTGAACATAAATGTGACTTTGGAAAGCCGACAAGGTTAGTTTGGGGAGGATGGAGGCCCCGGACAAAATAGCACTCACTGAAATAAGTGAGATTGACCCTTTAAGAAGTTCTAAAAGGTCAATTTAGATACAAAGTTGGTTAATTGAGGGATTCAAATGGTAACTAGCTTTCGTGTGCCGTTGAAAGCAACTTCACATGTTGCTGTCAGAAACTCAACTGACCTCTGCAAACTCTTTCCAGCAAGTAATTCGGTGACCCCTTAACATCAGATGACCCGCGCCCCAGTAATCCCCCCCCCCCCCCCCCACGCGTCATTGTGAGGTCAGTCGTGCAGACGCGTGAGCGCTGATCAATGAACAATGACCCGACTTTCACATCTCAACATTTGCACTCACTCCCTTGCTGTGATTTATCACCTCTTTCTGAGGGCAACGTGGACACGGCACAGAGCTTGTCCGTTAAACTCAAGGTGAGCATCAGCCACTGTGCAAGTTCCCCATTTTGAGAACTGTTAGCATCTTGAATATCAAACAGCCTTGATACCATGGAGGTCAATGTGTTTCAATGAGTGCACTTTCACGGTTTTAAAGCATTTTCCAGAACCGTGTGCTGAAGCTCGAGGAATGCCGAGCATGGTTTGTTCTCACTATTTGTGCTCTAAGTCACTTTGAATATCAAACATTTGAGAAAAAAGATTTTTTTAATACAATACGCAAAGCCAAAGTACAGACTTGCATTTGTATTTGCAGCACAACTGCGACCAATTTATGCCGTGACAAACACCCAGCCCAGGCCCGGCAAACCGTCCCTGTGAAGGCTACCGGTCCTGACGTGGTCAGTGTTTATTCCAGAAACGGTCCCAATTAGGTAACACCCCCTGCCCAGACAGACACACACTCGCACGCCCACAGATGAGGCAGCAGGGGAGCGCTGCAGCCAGTGTGTCTGATGCTGAGTCAGGAGAATGTTTGTTTTGAATTCCCATTAAGAGCATTGTGGTGCAGCGGGCTGCCGCGCCTGGACTCGGGTAAAGGACAGTGGGTCATTTCAAAAGGTGGTTGGCGGGCCTGTGTTTGTGCTATGTGACCAATTCTACTCCCCCGAGCTGCTCGCATGAAAACATTTTCTCCCAATTTGAGTTTTATGGACATTTAGTATCTGTAATAACTTCCTTCAGTTGTCTGTTCCACTGCTTTATCATTCTGGGTTTGGGAGGGACAAGGCAAATATTTTATCGACGCTCTTGTGCGGTTGATTCGACATCAGCGACGGCGTGCTATAGAGCTGTGTTTCCACTTAACGTTTCTGGGAGAGCCATCGGGAAGCAGATGGATAATTTTAAGTAAAAAGATTTTCCAAAAAAACAACTGTCAGTGAGACAACACTGAGCTCCTAAAGCCAGCTGTGTTTTTTTTTTTTTGTTTAAGGGGGGGCTGGTGGTGCTGTGTATGACAATCTCCTTGTTAATCTTCCCCTGCTTGTGTGTGTGTGTGTGTGTGTGTGTGTGTGTGTGTGTGTGTGTGTGTGTGTGTGTGTGTGTGTGTGTGTGTGTGTGTGTGTGTGTGTGTGTGTGTGTGTGTGTGTGTGTGTGTGTGTGTGTGTGTGTGTGTGTGTGTGTGTGTGTGTGTGTGTGTGTGTGTGTGTGTGTGTGTGTGTGTGTGTGTTGCCTGCGGCCAAAACAGTTGACGCTGCAAACATTTTGTAAACAAGACAGAACTGTCATGTAGAAACTGCTAGTTTTGTTTGCTGGTGGGAGCTGTGCTTTTATTACTTAAAGCTCATTTATTTAAAATAAATTTGTGTGTATTTTCCCACTGTAAATATGATTGTTCATCTTTTTTTTTTTTTTTTTTTAATATAAGCAGAAGTGCAACGTTTCAGTGCAGGATCATTCACCGGTGTGTAAGAATAATAGTCCTATTTTAAAAATCAGTCCGTAGCACAGAGCAAATCCGGACTGTCAATCAATGCTAAATTGGACTGGCTCAACAACTTTCTCCAGCAGCAGGTCTTCTGTGCACCAATTTAAGCGTCTCCCACTATGTTAAACTGGCATGCTGTAGGCAAGGTGTGTGCAAAAAACAAAACCAGTCTATGCTGTGCGCCGCCGGCAGCGGGTGAGTGACGTGCAGCCACCGTCCTATTCTCTCACTGCTCCCTCGGTGGATGATGGATGCCATTCCCTCCGGAAAGAAGGGGAGGAAGAACACACAAAGCTTGGCGGAGCAGTTTCATCATTCAGATTTGAGAAGGATGTAGGGTAATGTTCTTCTTGTGTAAAAAGAAATAATCCTTCCGTGTGTCCCCATGCTGTTTAGACACAAATTCTACATGCTCCGTTCGCCTGTAAACCCCTGTGAATGAAAACGACTCTCCGACTCAAGGCTCGCAAATTACCCCGGCTTTGCGTGACTTCTGTAAACCGCAACCCCTATTTGGGGAATGACAACGGAAGCGTCCTCCGGGAGCCGAGGCTTTTCGCCAGGGGCATCAGCGCCCTGCTAAGTACAGTCCCTGATCCATGCAAAATCCTGTGGTTTAATCAATATCACTGCTGCAAATATTAATTTCTCCAGTTAGATCAATGCGGTAGCTGCAGAGGAATGCAAATAAAGGCTGTTCAAGGGTCTGTGTGACCTTTTTGATTATTGAAAAATGCAACGCCTCCTAAATAAACACTGGTAATTGCCAAAGTAATTCTTTTTAAGCAGCTGAAGGCTCCGTTTATTTTATTATGCAGGAGGTATGGTGCCAAAGCCTCACGAAAGTACCGGCACTCCCCACTACCCGTTAAGCTGCTCCCTGTTGGAGCACCTGAAGTGAAACTAAATGCCCAACTTTTGGCTTCTTATCTCTTTTCATTTTTCAACTTAAGTGAAACCTTGGGTTTTATTACACTAAACTGCCTGAAATGTGTTTACTGACGAAAAAAAGACAGTTAAGACTTTTCCTGCGTGAAAGTCTGTTTCCCTTTAAATTAGGTGTGTGTAGTGTAAGCTGCGGGAATCCACGGTGCATTAAGGGATTTTGGTGATGCTGCCCAGATAGGAGTAGAGTTACTGAATATTTTAGGGTGGCTGGGGTCGGCCCAGTGGAAAGCACAGCTGGTTTTGACGCAAACTTGGATGTAGCTCCTCGCCTGCTTATTCTATACCCAGTTTGTTTTCAAACGTGGGGGGCTGAGCGCCCCGCTCCACGGAGATTACATTTTAGGCTTTCCGTTTGAAACCAGAAAAGTTAAAATTGACCTGGATGCGGGAGGTTTCCTGTTAAATGATTTACACCAGACATCCCTGTCTCCTTTTTGCTTTTACCCAGCTGCCTTTTCCTCTTCCTGCTCGTTGCCTTCCCCCCCCTCCCCTATGCTGGCCTTCCTGACATGCAAAACGCCTGGGCCAAAACACAGGGTCACTGTGAGGGCAGGGTTCGTGAACACGCAGTTGCCGCCAGTCAGAGACACTAATCATTAACCATCTCTGTCTCCCATCGCAGAGGAAGTACCTGCTGTTTAAAGGCAGTAATGCAGTTTTTACTTCAGGGCTGAAATCGTTCCCCAGGTTATTGGATTAGTAAAACTACTCAGTGCAAATTAAGTACCTTGAGTATTTGTTAAATACAGTATTACTGTTATGTGCAATGGTTACTTCTGTTACGCAGCACTAGCACCTAAGCTGAAGTTAACTTACGCTGCTAACGTAATTGAAAGCAGCATGAAGATGCACCGCGACTGAAATGCACTGTCAAAAAATGGGTCCGCTACAAGCTGAATCAAAGAGGAAAAAATAGACCGTACACTGTATTTTATTTTTCCACACCAGCACGCCTTCCATGCAGCTATGTGTCAACAGGAAGCAACTGCAGAATGGCCCAATTTAAAAAAAAAAAAATCCAATAACTTGATTAATTATCGAAATAATCGACGATTAATGCACTTCATGTAACTTTTGGTTTAAAAAAATAAATCACCCCATAAACAGAAAACACTACTGGTTAGAAATCAGTGAGCCTAACCAGATTTGAAATGAAATCTCACAGTTTTGTCCTCCAGTTTCAGAATCCAGCTTTGTTTTGCCAGCAGAAATTCATAGCGAGAAAAGTACAAATATGGGAGGTGTATACTACTTTAATAGTCTGGCACTGGAAAAAAAAAAAACATTTTTAATTACTCCCCAATCTGTTGCCTGTTGAGGATTTGCCTTATTATCCTGAGATGGGGACAGACTCGCACCTTTTTGAAGTCAAGTTTCTGGGACTTTTTAAAATATTTATTTTACATCAAAGCTACAAACACATAAAAAAGGGGGGAGGGCAGGCAATTTTTCCAAATTACTATCCGCCCACAAACATTTGCATTTTAATTTGAATATCAATCAAGTACAGCCATCCATTAAAAATTAATGTTTGACTGTAACTAATGACTGGTGTACCCCGGGATGCAGTGGGGGCCCCGAGCCCAATCGTGGCACGCTTTGCTAACAGAATCGCTGAAGCTGTCGTGGGACTTTTGATCTGCATACATGGCTGCTGGTTAAGCTCTATGTCATCTGGGCTGCTGGGCGGCCTACTTGCACGCGCCCGGCGTGGAAGTTGTTATTACGCCTGGCTGCTTGCCGTTTTGAAATTTTGCTAATGTGCTTAATTCCGTGATATGTCCCACACCCCCGACGATTTGTTCCCCCCCCCCCCCGTCAGTGGGGCTTCTTCCTGTGTGCCGCTGCTACATGACTCCGTTTAGCTGAGTTCAACCTTGAGGTGGACATACACAAACACACACACACAAACACGACCACTCAGCTGAACCAGTGGAAGTCTGCTAACTCACCGTGTTAGCCATTTAGCAGAAAGCGGGATTGAAATTCATTTTAATGAGACGCGATTCAAGATGTAATTCTTCTTTGCTTGCCTCTGGGGATTGGCAGGCATCTTTTGTCGTCCAAGTGAATGTCTTATCATTTAGACTATCAGAGCCTAGGTTGCTCGCAGCTTGGCCAGCACAAAGCAATCAGTCACTTGAGAATATTTTGGATTGAAACTCATCGTTGGCGGGTGAGAAGGTAGATGAGGCATAAACCATTCAGTGATGTTTTCTCCCCTTGGGTTTCTGATGATTAATGTCCCCCTCCCTCTTAGCATCATTAAAACTGTCAATTTGTTAACCGTTTCAGCTCTCCATTATCTACGCTATGCGACGCAAGTCGTCCTGCAGCAGCTCAGCTGGCTGCGTTCCTCTCATGCGGCGCAGTAAATTGCGCTCCTTGAGTTAGCATTGTTTAGGAGATGAGCGCCGCAGAGGAGGTGTGAATGACCAGAGCATGTCCAGTGTGAAATCAGTATTTTGAGCACAAACAAATGATGCAAATCATGATTATCTGTCTGTGGTGGGAGTTAAGGCTCATTTATGCTCTGGTTATGTCTGTCCATTTCAAATGTTGTCAAACGTGACTGTTTACATACTCAAATGCTTTTACATTGTCGTTGTTTTCAAACATCCACTAGAGGGCATTGGTTCCGAGTCGCTTTTCATTGCAGACAAAAACAAACATGGCAACAATAGAGGGCCTGGTGAAATTGTACAGTGGAAGCTTGACTAACGAGCGCATCAACTTAGGCGTTTTCTGAAATACTAGCTGTCTCCTATGTGGCGTGCAAAAACAGTCAAACGCGCTGCCTGCCACTATGTAGCCCAGAGAAAATCATGGAAAAGAGTGGGTGAGGTGAGCGTGTTGTCGACTCGTCCATGAAGAGATGGAGAAATTGTTGTTTTTGAAATACGAGGACAGAGAGCATCATTCGTAAGAATGCAGGAGACATTTACAGGGATTTGCTGCTGCAGCCGGCGCGAACGTCAATGCGCGAGGCATAGGAAGAGTCATTCAAAGAGAGTCGGGGACGGTTTGATCATTTTCAAAAAGAGCAGCAGGATTTGCTCTGTTCCAGAATTCACTTTAGCGATGAAGTGTATCACAGTGTTACATTTAGCAATACACTGTAGCATTACGTGTGTGATAAGTCAAGGGATACAGCTGCGACTCCTCCAACCTCCTCTGTCGCTGCTGGCATTACGTCAGATCTTCCCATTAAATACACCAAAAAAAACAGTTTATTCTCTTATGTCATTTTTAACATCATTTGTTATATCTAAAGTACAATTTTCCTAACTAAATAATGTAGTGGCTGGAACAGGTTGATAGCATTTCAGTTTATTTTAATTGAGAAATTCAATGTGATACAGGAACTTGTGAGATATGAGGTATTAAACTTGTAAGTAAGGGTATTAATGTGTACTCTGAGAAAAGGCGGCATAATGGATGTCACTTCATCTGAATTTACCTGGAGTGCCGTTATTTCCGTTATCTTTTTCTGTTTTTTTTTTGCCGATTACACTCAAGCATACTGTGTAACACTGCCACCCTAGAACTTCCGGTGGTATTCATCCAATTGCTATGTTTGGTTGCACATCTGCAGCCGTCCCCACCCAAAAAAAATAAAAATGTACAGAAGCGTGCATGAAATGAACATGGAGGACAGACTAAAGGCTCGGGCATAATTGAGTTGTCACTGGATTTGAGCGAAGTTCTCATGAGGCTTTGACATCTTCAACTGTAGAGAAGGAGGCTGTGATTTCTTTTTTTTTTCAACACATGGGGCTTGTCTTGTGTTTAAAAGCTGGTGGTGGCTTCAACTATAGCTTTTTTTTTTCTTCTTTTCCCTCTGCTGTGCTCCTTAAATGCTCTCACCCCGATCAAAAAGAAAACATTTTTCTTTTTATAATGTGTGATGACTATCAAGAGTAGCCCTGCAGTGATGCTAACAAAGAAGAGATGAATGTTATGGTTTCGGCACTGCAGGTCGATCGACAAGTAGTATGAATTCCTGGTTGGAGTACACGCCTTACTGAAGCTGTAGCATTGTATCTCCTCAAAGTTCTACCTGAATATCACGTTCATCTGTGTAGCTTCTCTCTCTCATTTCAGTAATGAAAACCTTTTAGTTGAATAATAACCATCCATTGATGAAGCTGCTGGAATGCATATGTGTGTCAGAAAAGATTGACGAAATTGTCCAAACCACCAATTTGAATGGTTCCCATGAGAGTTGCAGAACCATGGACCAGTGACCGCTAAACTGATATGGAATTGAAAATGAAACCTAGCAGAAGCTACTCTTCTGCTAGGAAGAACCCACAGGCTGCTGGCTCTGATATGAATCTGTCGTTGTCAGTGAATCTTTTTGTTTTCAACTACTGTTTTATGCTGGCGCTGTTTTTCGCCACAGGCATTGGCGCCCTAAGTCTTGATTGTTTGTGCAATGCCCTGTTGACTGGACGTAGAAGTGCGTTCCTCAAGACGCCCAGCGTCAAGTGGATTAACAGGTTAGTTCTCCAAGTCCCCACAGCTAAAGAGGTGTGCGTCAGTTATCTAAAGAAGGATTAATCATTATTAGCCCTCCCATATGTGATAACACTGCTAAGTATCTGATCAGACCGGTTCGAGCTTCCCTGCTGGAACTGATCCCAGGTGGCTGCTAAATATTTCAAGGTTAGTAGGGCTGAAATGCAGCCCAGGCGCCCGAGTCTAGGGCTGATGATTCGTCACAGACAACCTTGTTCCAGTGCAGAGCTCCTAAACTGTGCGGGCAGAACTAAATCATCCCGGTTAATTAAATCCACAAAGTAAAGAATCTAGAAAGGTAAATGACAGAGTACCTGAAGTTAATTAAAAAGGGAAAAAAATGTGGCTTTCATTTGGGGTCTGTCAGAAACCATGACGCTAGACATTGTTTTCACAGGCGATGGAAGGGGCTGTGCGCACAAGGCCGCAATAAATCGGTGGTTGGGCCTCGTGATGGCAACTGCTCTGTGATGAGAAAAGAAAGAGGGATCGTCTTTGCATTTTAATCCGAAAATACAGCTAATCATCTTTTATGATGTAATATGTAAAGAATTATATTTTCAACTTTATCAGTTTGAAATCATTTGAAATGGGAAAAAAGTCATTGTCATTAGCTTAGCTTATGTTAAATTGAAGAGCTCCATCCATGATTAACACTAGTTTTAAAGGATTTTTTTTTTTTTTAAATATTGATCATTTGGATTAATTTTAGGTAAGGGGGATACAACCAACATCTTTTTTTTTTGGTTAGATAGTCAAGTCGAGCATCAAGCTTGGGTTAGGCCTCTGGTTCATGTGGGCTTTCCACGAGTACCGGTACCAAATTTGTGCTCCATTCACTAGATGATTGACATTAGTTTAAAAATTGGTCATCAGGGTTAAGGTTCTATAAGGAGGTCAGAACCACTATCACCGAAATTGTCCGAAGGACCGTGTGAGATAGAGCGATGGAAATTGGACCTGTCCCCATGCTGTCTTGTGTCGGCTCTCCAACAACACCACTCCCAAGCTTGTCTGGCCTCTAGTTTTTGAGTTGGGCAAAGGAGTCTGCAGTTCAACTGTGCAAAATCCCTCACAGCCATGCACACACATATATTTAAGTAGTAGTTTTTGTCATAAGAACAAACTCCTGAGCACACTCAGTCTGATCCCCATCAGCACCCGTCACATCCTGACCTCACAATGCATCTACAGAGTGTCATTTCCCTGTGACACCATGAGGACAGCGCCATTAAAGATATGCAACAAACAAAATCTATTACAAATCTCCCATCGTGATTGTCTCAGCGAGAGGCAGCCACTGGGCAACTGTTAGAGATCTTCAAGTGACACAACTTATGCAGATTGGATTATCACTTGTAACATCGATTGTTGCACGATCCGCTCAACTAGACTCAAGTTGAACTGATGCGCCGTAGGAGATTTCTCTGCCCCTGGGGCAAGTTTGCATACATAATGTCTGGCTTGCAGCAAATAAAAACTTAGGCTTGTGTGTGTCTACTTCTCTGGTCCCGTTCTGCAGGTATGTTACCTTGCTGCAGATTCTCCCTATCTCTTGGAGGCCATGAGGCCTTTCAGGGGTGTGAATTGGTGACTATATGGATGTACTGTGTTTACAAAAAAAAAAAAGAAAACATGCTGCTTGCTAACAGTATCTTGTACATTTTTTTTTAGGGGTATCAGTATTCACTGGCCTGGCCATTTTCCTTTTAAACTGTAGCTGCAGTGCAAATGTCAGACTTATCTGATTTACCTGCTCGCAGTTAAGTGGCCAAACCAATGCACTTAACTGCTGCTGCCTTTTCAGTTATTCATGTTTGATGGCTGTGCAACGTTAGCTTACAGACAGAGCCCACCCACCCCCTTCTCGGATTGTGTTTCTGCTTCGTGTGTTAAGATGTGCTCCCACTTATCTCAGCCCCACAGCTCTCAGTGCAAGCAAGTGTTTTGTTTATGTGCTCTTTGGGGAGAAAAACTGCCTTCCCTGCATTTTTCTGTGTGTGTGTGGGGGGGATTTTTCTTCTCTCCAGTAAGAAAACAAAACAAAACAAACCTGAGGTGTGTGTGTGCATGTGTGTGTGTGATGCAAAGTTTACCGTGCCGAGCCCTGATCACACTTTCTTATGAAAAGATTTCTGTCTTTTCTCCAACACTTGAGAGTCTTACCACATCCAGGGAGGCAGGTTTACCTTTTATGTCGCACGTGTGTGTACGTGCACACGGGAGAATCTTGGATTACAACACCTCCAAGTTGGCTAGATGGGCTTTTGCTTCCAACACGTGGTTGCCAGAAGATTCTTCCTTGGGTAAACGGAGACACCAAGATGTCAAATGACTACTTCTACCCATCTTGTACTCAAGTCTCGTCAAGTCTGTTAAGTTGTTAAAATGATTCACTTTGAGGCAGTTGTGTCCAGACTTTAATCCAAGATTACCCTTACCTAGGATTACCAAGGATGTTGAAATAACAAAAATTACAGTTGTAATTGACTGTAGAAATTATCAATTAATTTTGTTAATTAATTTCAATTAATATGTTTCTGATGTAACTTTTGCTTTGCACAGGATGTGCAACCGAAAACCGACGCTGTTCATTTTGGTCATTTTTTGGTCGATCCCGGTAGTTTAGCAGATGTGGATCAGTGGAGCAGCACCACTGAAAACCACAGGGGGCGGCATTGAGATGATTTGAAAGTTTTAAAAACTAGCATGTGCAAAATCATCAGCACACTTCCAACCCCCTACATCACCACGACACCACAGCACATACCTGTTGCACAGTACATGGGAGGAAATTGGTTGGGAATCTGTCCGTGAGTAGCTCTCCTCAGTGGACACGCTGCTGAACGTTCAGAACATACAGGTCTATTTTCATGTTTACGTAGAGCATGAATGAGCCTTTAGGATTCAGTCCAGACCACTATAATTCTTTTAAACAGAGCTGGTATCTCTCTCAAAAAGGAAATCACTTCAGAGTTTGAGTCAGGCCATTAGCTGTAGTGTCTGATATTTAGAATGAGAACCCACTCCACTATTTAACAGTCCTCAGCACAGGTCAGTGTTGAATTTAAATTCCCCCCCCCCACCGCCATGCAACCGACCCCAGCTACTTAACGTTTGGTAGGTGACACACTCAAGCCTTTTTTTTTTTTTTTTTTTTTTTTTTTTTTTTTGAAACCAAATTATTTGCCAGCCTACTCCACCCAGACCTCTGGGCAGACTGATCTTGACACATGTTTTGTATTCACTTGTATCTCCTGCTCAACCAGTAAGAATGAGATGCAGCACATTTGCAGAAAAATACACCAATATACTACAAATTGTTTTTTTCATAGAGTTAGTATAAGTTGTATCTATGGATTGCAGAAATCTGCAGGATCCCTAAAGGGCACACCTAGGTACTTCTAGATCCTGGACCAATTGCCTCTCTGGCTCCCTGAAGCAAACGCCGCATGTAAATGGGCCGCGTGCCATTTTTCATTTTGTTTACTCTCTTAAAAGCCATGAACTGGGGCTAAAGTTTTCTGAAAATAAACTGTAGGGAGAGAGAGGTGTATACGTTTGTTCTGCAAGTAAATGAGGAATGCCACCTCAAAGGTGGGTGTGGGGGAGTGCGAAATGAACGCTCCTTTTTTAGAGCCACACATACCAGACCTCTGCAGCAGAAACTGACATTTCGGTATAAACAAACATTGCAGATATTTCATATACATGTTAACCAGTACTCGTAGCAGAAAGTATTAGTAGTATGCAAAATGTTCCAATGAGTGTTTTACTGACACCTAATTATTTTAGCATGACTAATCTCATGGTGTCAAGGAAGGAGACTGAATTAATATTGACGGACTGAGATGCTGGACTTCATGCCAGACAGCAGTTTTAGGGTTTAGTGAGAAATGACAATCCGCTGATATTAAAACACAACACTGAACCTCAAACTGGCAAATTATCACTGAAGCCAAAAGGCGCTTTTATTTTTTCTTCTAAATGTCATGTAGCGCGGGCATTGTTGTTTAGCTGCTGGCGAGACACAAGGGATTTCGGTTTTATTTATAAGTGTGACTTTTAAAAATATCATGGTCATGGTCAGCTATCATCAGTGCTTTAAATCAGATTGTCGTCATCATACATCCTGGTATTGAAGTCACCTGTTTGTGTCCTGCGCAGGGGAATGTGTACATTAGTAACACAGTATTAAGATATGAATTACTGATCTCTTTCACATTTCATGAGATTTTGCCAAAAGAGATGTTTGTATTTGTACAATGAAGATTTCGGGTTGAATGTCTTTTATTCCTCCATGCAAATGTCGCTCTAAAGCTTCACAAAACAGCAACCTGATTGGGCATCAGGGAACCGGTGGGTTGTTAAATACCAATTTAATTTGGTGAGCTTGTAGCGTAAATGCCAAATGACTGGCTTTCCCTATGCTACCTCAAGTGCGGGATAAGTGGTATAGAGAATGAATAGGGGTTGGTTCGATTCTGGGTTCCTCCTGTTCACATGCCGAACTGTCCCTTGGCGAGACACTGAACCCTCATGTTGCTATCAAATGGCCTGGTTAGCGCCTTGCATGCTAACTCTGCTTTCATTTGTGTGTGTGTGTTTGAATGGTTGAATGCAATCAAGTATCTAGCTGCAATGTGTGAAAGTGCTCAACGAGTCCAGGCCATTTACTACAAAAATGAGTTATCATTTTTGAGCTGTTAGACAGTGTTCTCTCACTTTGTGCCAATTTTTTTCTTTTTTAAAAAAAAGGACAAAAAATGTTTTCCTAACCTCACTCTCCGATATATTTGTCTGTCTGTCAAAGTCTCAACTGATGCTTTTTAAATGTGAACACACTCCAACTTTAAACCTCGTTATCGCAGTGTACAACAAACAAAATGTCAAATAACTTCAAATGTCATTTTGAAGAACCCAGAAAATGTGGCAGTAGTTGGTTTTTTTATTTCCTGACAAGCGGGGAAATTAATCTGTATGTTACAAAGCCACTCATCCAATTTAATTCAAACCCGGTGCTGGACTGTCAGCTGAGCTCACACATCACTGTAGAAATTCCTATTTGGCCATTTTGTAGTTTTTCCACTGACGAGTTGGGTCAGCCAGGACAGCTGGTTTGGTGTTGTAGCCCTTTGCCTTACTTCCCAGTACTACCATCCTGCAAACGTTTGGTTTTGCATTGGCGCAGTCGGTTAGGGACTGGTGTGACTCTGTTCTTATTTTGGTGAAAATATTAATGTTCTGCTGTGAGTCCGGGAAAACCCTTCTGTGGAGTAGCAGGCCAGAAGAGCTTGAAGCTCTGTGTTGGTCTATTTCTTGCTGGTTGTGTCCATAATTATTGGAAGAAAACAGCTGACCAAGCACTTATTAGGTCCTATGTAACTGTAAAAGGACCCTGCCTCAAAATAGGAGGTTCTGAAATGGTTCTGGGAACTGATGTTCATGGTCCCTGACCTAGAGCATCCAGACGAGTGTCTCCAGAGGAACTTGTGATGCCAAATGTTTGGCGGCTATGGTAAGACTTTGGCAGTTGAAAAAGTTAGCTGGACCCTGGATCATTTTGGAAAGAAAGCTTTAGAAAGCCCATATCCTCACAACAGGATATTCACATTTGCCCACTGTGAATGTGTCGTCTCAGCTGCTCTGGTTAGACGATGTGGAAGAGTAATGAGCGAGGTGAGGTCAAATCTCAGCTATTAGTTCCAACGGTGCAGAGACACACGCTAAATGTTAATGAAGCCTTTTCTGCCTCCCCGCTCATAAACAGCTTATCATGTGTGCAATAATTGACGTTCATGGGATTAATAGCTGGGTTGCCAGCAGATGTGACAAAATTATATATAAATAGCTGAGCGGCGGCGTCGCCAAAAACAAGCAGTGTGCGTTGTTAAGCAACACCAATCCGGGGCGTGAAGATGCGACAGTGGTTCTGTTTTTTTTTTTTTTCTTTTTTTTTTTTAGCAGCTTTTGGATTTGCTGCAAAAAACAAGCCACAAGAACCACGTTTAAAAGCAATGTTTTTATAAGCTGCCACATCAGAGGTGTATATAGATAGCTGACATGCAGTTGCTTTGTTCACATGTATATGAAAAGTACATTGTAGAAAGTGAGAACTTTATTGTTAGAATTTCTATGTCTAGACAATGTTCAGTACAGTGTCGTAACGGCTAACACATTCACAGCAGTTTAATCACACAGAGTGAACACTCCATTTTTTGAAAAAAATTCCCCTTTAGACCATCATTTCTGGGTTCCGATAAGCTCCGTCCAGTTAAGCAGCCGAAACAATCTGTTCAGGTGCAAAAGTGGCAGGACGGTGCCCCCCCCCCCCCGTCTCAGAGAGGCGCACTGTCGGTGCTCAGAGAGCATGTGGGTGGTTTTTGTACTGCCTGAGACTTGTGCACTGCACTTGAGCCCTCCTCTTCTTCCTTCCTCCCTCCCTCTCTACCCGTCGCAATTTCCCTCTACTCACTCCCTCCTTCCAGCAGCTGTTTTCTCGTCTTAGCTGGGAACTAGAACCGGGCTGTTTTTTCCACATCTGCGCGTCACAAGCAGGAACTCACGGACTTACCGACACACACACTCTTTTTGTCTGCCTGTGCTCCGTTCCTCAGTCGTCTGGCTGTTGACTGTGCGCTGACCTCATTTTGGACCATGGACTGAGGAAGTATTCTCACCCCTGATTCTTGGGTGATGTGATAGTGTGTTCACTTTGTGGTGTGAGAGACGCCCCGGCTGTGATCAGAAATGCTTTCACGGTAAGATGTCTCTGCCCTGTCTCTCTGACAACCCACTTCTGTCTCCCGGTCAATGACATTTTCCCCCGGGGCACCGGCCCCCCCTTCGGCGTGGGCAGGTCGATCAGCTTATAGTGTGTTTGCTGGTGAGATACAGAACATGGATTAAAACAGGCAGGTGGTTGCGTGAGTATTTTCAAGTTGACTCTGACCGTTCGGTTAGACTGTTGGTTATTTATTTTTCTAAATTCTGCAAAGTTCATTCATTCTCGTCGTTGGTTATTTACTGTTGAGCAACTGTTTGCTCCCTGTTGCAGCTGGCTAACGTGCGCTCTCTGGCAGCGCCGCATCGCTGCTGGCTCGGGACTCCCCAGTGCTGCTGTGACTCGGTCCGGGTCGCTGAAAGGTGTGAGAGTGACGCACGATTAGACTTCCTGTATTCTGTAACACCGCTGCTCCGCTAGGCCTTCCAGTCCTGACTCATAATCAAAACACGCGCTGCATAAAAGTTTTCCTGTCACGCGTAGAATTTTCTTCATGATTTTGTCAGTGAGGTGCAGCAAAGACGTGATCATCATGCGTGCCCGACCGGCCAACACCTCTCTGCATCTCGTCTTCTCAGAGGAATCGGGCATTGTGCTGAATGGAATCCAGAACTAAACAGAAAACACCTCCATGGCAAACAAAAGCTCTACTTGCATCTCTGAGATGGTTCCCTCTAAATAGCACTTTCAAGGCTTGTGAGAGCTTCTTAACCTCTGGGATTCAAAAATAAATAAAAGCATAGCAAAGTACCCAGCATCCTGAAATGTTGTGCAGTTTCCCCCCCGCAGACCCTAGTATTAAGGATTATCTCAACTTATTCCTGGTTTGATTTGCAAAATGAAACAACATTTCCGGAGAACACCAGCAAAGAACATGAGGTTTCCATGAAAAAAAATGTTGATGATGATTGACGGAGTGAACAGGAAGGGGCTTCTACTACACGTTGCCATAGAAAACGCCATGTGGAGAATTGACTTCACTGGAAAACCAGCAGCAGCAAACAACAAATGTCATGTGCATATCAGGAGGACAATCAGAATTATTGTTAATGAAACATCAACTGACAGTGACCTTTGTGAGATCATGATGAGATCATCTCGTGTCTTTGACCACATTCAAAGAGCTTTATATCCGCCGTGTCACATCTCTTCTCCCTTCCACGTGAATTTTGAATCTCCAAACCTGAGCTCCTTCTCTTTGTCACCAAGGCCCAGTCTCATCCACCGGGCCTTTCGCCACGGGTGGTGGTGGTGGTGGTAGGTGTTCTTCCTTGTTTACCGTTGTTTTCAAACCGATGTCCGTACCATTTCTGGTGTAGCTATGGTGCACATGCATCTTAAGATGTCCCTTGTTGCCTTGGTCACATATGCGAGAACAAGTCTATTTTGTGACCCATTATGTTATCCAAAAAATTTGACCTAAGATACCACCAGGCGAAGGAAAACCTTACAGAGCCTTGGTTATCGGTGACATTACAAAAAAATAATTTGTATTTTATCACTAGCCTAGTTCCACCATATCACGACGCCCACAGTGCTTGACGCAAGCGTCCCAACCGTGTTGATCAATGTCTGTGAAAAAGCTTCCCAGACACCAAGAACTCGTCTGAACCCGGCGAGCCGCCGAACACTTTTAAAACAAATACATCAATGTCGGAATTCTGGTCGGAATCTAGATGAGACAGCGTTAACATTGTTTGGTCCTCTCTGTGCAATCTCCCCTATATGCTCGCTCTTTCATGGCGGCCCGCTACAAATGAAACGCCGGCCACCGCTTATTGATTTTTCTATTTTTGGATCCGCTTTGCCTGCTTTCTGTTCCACAAACGCACTACTGTGTGTGTGTGTGTGTGTGTGTGTGTGTGTGTGTGTGTGTGTCTTTTATACAAAGAACTTTCAAAAATATTCAAAGAACAAAGAAAAAAAACAACAAAGCCTAAGCTGTCACAAGAATTTGACTGCGGCAGGCGCGCCTTCCTTTGAAAATTAAAATCAAAGAGCTAATCGGAGCCCAGATAAGAGCTACCTGGCTGGAAAAAGAATTGGCCTCTTGCACATTTACTCAGGATATCCTGCAGTGAAATATGTTATATTACAACGTAATACTCTATTTTCAGCACCTATACATGCATTGTTTAGTTTCTTTGAAGCTAGGGCTCAGGAAGTGTGAAGGACAAGTCCCGTGCAGTAATGAAAGCACCACGGAGCACAGCTGTCAATCTTCTGCAAGGACCAGGACAGGAGCACATACAGAATATCTGCCTATTATTTAGCTATGATGAGGGCAGGCGTTACTGATTTACTTTTACCGATTTGTCTGTAAGGGGAGGAAAAGGTGATGGACATGGCCACCGTAGTTATTCCAGTACGGCGGCCTGTTGAGAAAGCTAGAAAAGAGACAGTGGTCCTTGCGGTTTATTTCCCGGCACTCAGGATTCGCATGTATTGAGATTTCGCCATGCATTTTTAATATTCAAACAATGGCCGATTTGCTACCAGCCACAGTTTCACTGCCTCCGTTGCATCAAAGAAGTCTTTGCATCCGATGTCTGAAGTTGCTTTCAAGAAGACTCTCCATTTACCCTGCGCCTGGAGCAAAAGAAAGCCATCCAGCTGACATTTCAATCTCGGAGATGAAAATAAAATGTGGCGAGGATGGCGGTGGGAGCAGATTTTTGTTCGACGTTTTGGACCCCCGTGTTTCAATAATCCCACACCGCCGAATTATCTCTCAATCTGTTTGGGCTTTGATTTGGCCACACATCCAGTCCCCCCTCTTCTCTCTCCTCTGTCCCATATCTTTTGCTTCTCCCCTTGCATGTTCTTTGCATGGGAGGGACACACTCGCTCTTTGGATCGACTTCATCCCATTTATCTTTATCCTCAGCTCACAGTGCTGCAGACAGAGGCTTATTCCAACTAACCTGTGCAGACGGTGTCCCCTACAGCATTCATTGGTACAGTTGAAGCGAATCATTGGTTTTGGCGCAAAACCAATTAAGTATTGGATGGAGTTGTGCAACACAATGGTGATGATTAGCTATGCTCTATGGGGGGGGGTACAAAACAATGTTTTTAACACCATCAGTTGTAAAGGCTATACTCTAAAGCTAACTTACAAATCTTTGAACAATACTTTAAATTATATGCTGTTGTATATCAACAATGTTGTTGCTTAGGTAACGCAATTGGGAGCAGCATGGGAGTTTAACAAAGTGAAACTTTTAGAATATGTCCGGCGCAGCATTTGGCGTCTGAGCAAACTGCAGCCATGTGACGACGACGTGATGCCACCAGGGTAAAGCTAAGAAAAATCGTAAATGTGCAGTAATCTCGTGAGCTGAATGCACAATGCTCCGGTCTGTCATGTATGTAATGCTGCGCAGTGGTTTCCCTTGCACACAAACACACACGGACTTCAAAAAGTCATTGTACTCTGAATGTAGGTCTTGTAAAACAGTGTCGACACACATCCTTTTTTAAGAATCCTCCGGTTTCTTGCTCGGCCTTTTGAGAGTCTGGCGTCGATGCTAGCCATCCATCTGGGAATGCCCTGGATAATATCACCCAGACCCTTGTATTCCTCTGCAATTTGCAAGTTGTGCTGTTGAGGAGTGTAAATTTTGCTTGAAACCTGTCCAAAGGAACATTTTGGTGGTATTTATTTGTTTATTTTTGCAGATCTTGGTTCAGTTTCGCCACCTGCGCGCAAAAGTACCTCCTGGTCCTCCACTCATTTGGGTCATGGATACACATCTATCTGATACCCAAGCTGCCTCTGCACTTTGGGGAATTTTTTGGCTGCAGGACGTTCAATTCTTTCCGCTGTCATTCTATATCTTTTTAGGGGAAGAGGAACTGCATGGGGGGGGGGCGGCGGGAAACAGCAAGCACGTCATCTCCAGACACATCCATCCACTAAGTGCTGCATCCGTTTAAACATAATTCACTTCCAACGTCTCCCGTCTGGATGGCGGTATCTCACGCATTTAGCCCGCTGATGGATCTCGGAGCTCTCACATCCTTTGGACAGAAGTCTGGATGCGGTGGCGGCTACTTTGATGACGACCCTTATCTGAGGGAAAAGGCAAAACTGATTAACAGTTGGTGGTTTCATGGGATGTTTAACACGCAACAAGACCTAGCCGAGCTCTGATAACCAGTCACACAGGGAAATATGCCAAGTTTTTTTTTTTTATATAATAGAGCCTTGAACATGATATCACTTGGTATCTTAAGCAATTTGTATTTTAATGAGCCGACTCAATACAACTAGTTTGTCAGTGCCTGTAAGTAACAACCTCATGAAAGAATTTTTCAAAGCATTCTCTGTGAGAATATATATTTTCTTTTGAGAGAAATTGTGACGGGGGAGCGATCCGTCCCGCATCTGTAAGAACCCTGGCTAGGCTCGGAGACAACCACCCTCAGATCACTGAATGGAAAGACTGGTTCGGATCTTTGCAGGATCTGCGAAATTATGATCTTAAGAAGTGCATCTACAGAAAGGTCCCCTCGTATGAGATCATGCCGGCTGTTTTTTTTTTTTTTTTTTTTTTTTTTTTTTGAAGCGCGATCCCAATCTCGTGAGTCGTCTCGGCTCCTCGGCTGTCATTTGCATGAAGCGCATCTCAGCTGCGATTATGCAAAGTCAAAGTGCGTCGAGTACTTCGGCGACTTGACGCGTCCCTCTCGGTCATGCGGTGTGTGTGACGGGAACGCTGTCGCAAATCAATCTGGGAACCTGGCTCGGCGTGGGTGGTGGAGGGGTAGTAGCATCGCGGGGTCAGTTCGGAGGAGCAGAGAAAGATTATAGCACTTTGAGTCTCTGAGCTTCACCTCCATCTTTTACTTACCTTACAGGGGCAGTGGATAATCCTAAGGCTCTTTTTTTTTAATGCACAAAATAATACTCTTACTTAAATCCAATTATATTTGCATGCTCCTACTCCCGAGTGGCCAGTGTGGGCAATTTTCCACATCCAACTTCTTTTCTTTACCCTGCACTCATGTTGTTCATGGTGGTCTTCTATGTTTTTTATCAAGATGGACTATGGTATTTATCATATGGACGGATGGGATTCTTAAGAGCCAATCAAATAGCTTCAGGGTTATCGTCCAAGTTATTAATGGTCCCTTTTCTTTCCAACTCCTATCTGCAACATAGGAAAAATGACATTGCTCTTTGTGATGAACCCTCCCCCCCTTTTTTTTTTTGTCTCCAAACTACTCGCCATTATCTGCAGTGCTGTTACTTAATTAATATGGAAATGTGGAGCCGCTCACTCGTCATGGATTGCGGTCACGAGATAGCGCTCTGCAAATGACAGCTTGCCGTGAAAAAACCTGCGTGTTGACAATCAGCAGTCTGGAGCTGTTGTCACGGATGTCAACCTATTGCCTACCACGCTCGACCCCCTCCATCTCCTTTTGTATCCTACCAATTTGCATCTGGTTTTACACATTTCCCTTTCAAAAAGAAATCTACAGCTGGGTCGGCATTTATTTTTCTGGGAGGTGTTATTTATTTTGTTTTGTGCGTGCTGAACTCGAGCGTGTCTGTCATCTTGATCGATTTGCTGTGCTCTGGCCGAGTAGAAGACCCGAGTCTTCTTTTCCCAGTCTAGCAATGCAATCTTACTACAAGATATCAGAATTCAAACATGTGACCGTGGAGCGGCGCGAGGCTTAGGATAAGTAGATGGCGATATCGGGTTGGGTTTAATTTATGGCGCGGAGAGGTTTCTCATTATCGCTTGGCCAGCCGGGCGCTGACCCGGAGGTTCACAGTAACGGGGAAAATCAAAAAGCCGAATTTTAACATTTCAGACCGGACTTTGATTAAAGAGAAAGAGGAGGGAAACCATGACAAAAAAGTTGCTTCTTCTTCTTATCTGAATAAGAAGGAATAAATAAAAACCCGATGGTTCAAGTTTTGGTTTTTGTACTTTTGCTAATCCTACAACTCGCATACAGATTTTCAAACTGCAGTGTTTTGATTTCCCCTTTGTGGTGGTGATGTTGTCACTATGTGATGTGTGAATGAGCCTTAATGGTCATGTCTCTTTGTCAGGGGCCCCCAACCACAGGGGCGCGGACCTTTTGCTACTTGCCTGCAAAGATAGAATAAAGTGGTTTCAAATGAAATGTTTTTTATCATTAGTCTTTTGGGTATTTTATTGTGGAAAAATTGCCATTTCCGCCTACACTGCAGTCAGTTACATGGCTTTTCGGCAAGTATGCTGGCCAGCTAACCCTCACTAAACCCAGCATCAAATATCAATGGAGAGTAAATTTAAATAAAGCTGGGAAAATACCAATATTCCCACTCAAAACGGTTTCATGGTCCGTGGCATCAAAAAGGTTGGGGACCACTGCTCTAGATGAATTGTGAATGATTGGCTGCACTGTATATGGACCTGTAATCGATTGGCGACCCATCTAGGGTGAACCCTGCCTCCCCCAGCAGCCGTGCAACTCCCAAACTCAGGATAAGCGATATAGATAATGAAAGAATGAATGACAAGATTAGCGGCTAGTCAATGAAACTTGATAGCATTGTCTGTAAAAAGCCGGGCTCCAAAGCCAGGTGTGATCCCTTTAATCAGCGAAAGACTGCCACCAATTCTCCAAATTCGAGGCGCTTAATTTGCAATTGATCCTTTGGTTTTCAAGAGGACTTTACATTTGCGCTGCTGCCGATTGAGACTCTATGAAGAAACAGAATTCCGACCTCCAGACTTTACCATTCGAGACCAAGAAGCCTGTTTCCAATTTGCTGCATTGTCTCTCATCTTCCACTAAATAGAAGCTTAAATCATTAGTCCGGGCTTTTAAGCTGAATTCTGTTAGGTGGGCCTCAAACAGTACTGCAGGGTTTATGATCATTGCCTTTTTGGTAAATTATGTAAAAAGTACTTTCATTCAATTTTAAAGGATCAAAATATCGCTTCGATCTGCCCACATTTACACATGGACTAGAAATCCACAACCCAAAGCCTCAGGGAAACACTGCAGCAGGGTGGCAACGAAATACCTGCCATTCAGTGCTTTGGTTTTGTGTTGCTATCGGAATTTAAAAAAAAAAAAATCCAAAATGTCCTGTGTTTTGCAAGAAAAAGTTAAATTGAGTTTCTGTGCAGCTTTTTTCACTGAAAAGGTTTGGACCGCAAAGATGTTCGGTGCCGATGTGTGAAGGCGGCATGTCAAATATGCATCTGTCACCGAGAAAGTAGAGGCTGATGACAGTCGACTTTCACCACGGACAAAAGTGCCTAAACTTTGTGAAAAGAAAAATTATCAGATGTCGCCCGTCGATCGTGTTTATTATTTCTGCCCTTCGCAGCTTGGCGGTTTAATTGGACGGTCGAGATGGAGAGGGGGAATCTAATGCCAAAAAGACTGCGTTCTCTGTGTAGGTGGTCTCTGATAGTCCAGAATACTCTGTAACGGCGCCAGCAGTACTTTTCTGTCCTAAACTCGGCAGCCGCAGTAAGTAGCTTTCCGACCGAATGTTTCCGTAGCGATGCCTCGGCTGTGGCGTAATTGTAGAGTTAAAAGAAGAAAAAAAAAAACAACCGAAAAACCCACACACACACACATCAAGAAATTCCCAGATGCTGAAGGCCGCCGGGGGTCAGCTGAAGCCCAGTGGGCAGCAGGGCTCGCAGCGCAATGGCGGAAAACCCAGAGCGAGAGTACAGCATTTGACCCTGGCCCTCCCAGATGGGTCGGTTACTGGAAGAATCATGTGGATTCCTTTCCTGAGAAACTACGGAGGGGGTTAGAAAGACGGAGGGGACATGAAAGGAACCGTGACAGCAGCCAAGGACGAGCGTAATGGTATCTGGGAGAGCTCTTTCAACTCGGATTTCTCAGAGGGCCCGCTGATGTATTATCAGATAACGTTTTCATATCTGTCAGTATCAATACTGAAAAGCTGGCTTTCCCTTCTAATTGGAAAATAAACCCCTCAGGTTCTGACTGAAAAAATAAGGTTTAAGACTAGACAGATTTGCAGTATTGTAAACAACGGTTTTCTGAAATCCAGCCTTTCACGAGTCACATCCGATTTGATCTCGGCACAGTGTGATACAGAAACACCGAAGCCACAGAGTTAAATAGTATTTTTAAATAAATGCCAATTTAGATACGGGGATATCTTGATACTCACGGCCTTTGTACAGCTAGTTTGAATGTTTAGCCGGCAGTTTCATGAGGTTAAGCGAGTTATCCTTGCTTTATTTTGACTGTGAAAGAACAGCCAGCAGAAAATTATTTCCGTCATGTACTTCTTAAAATCAGGAATTTATCCAGTAATAGTTGGAAGGGTTTCATTGTAACACACTCGAAGACAACAGAGCTTCTGTTAAAGTGGCATGTATCGCTTTAAATTCATTGCACTTCTATCATGGTGGACTCTGTAATACTATGCAATCTCGATGCTTCAGCTACCGTAGCAGCGCAAGCTAACTGCAACTTAAACAGAAATAATCATGCGGGTACATAGTAACACTATCTAACTAGAGGCAAGTCATACTCAAATTATTTGTTGACTTGTTTCAGCCCTAATTAATAAACCTGCTTATGGGAGGACAGATACAACTTAAACCCCAAGTATTCGCCCCCCCCCCCCCCTTTTTTTAATTAATGCATGTTTTCTGTGTGTTTCAGGAGTGTGACTCTCCCTGGTTGAAGGCAGTGCCCGTGCCCACCAGCATCTTTTCACATAGTACCCTCAGTGTCTCAGTTGCGCCCATGAGGTAACGTCAGGACTTAACACATCCACGGCACCACCCTTGATCCATCCATTTACCCCGCCCCCCCCCCCAATCATCCCTTCATCCCCCCCATCTGGAAATCACCCAGTCATGGGCCAGAAGATATCAGGCAGCATCAAGTCCGTGGATGTGCGAGGCGAGCCCTCGTACCGGCCGGTCCGCCGCGAGCTGAGGGGCCCGGATTTCTGCAGGCCGCCTAGATTGGACTTGCTACTGGACATGCCCCCGGCCAGCCCCGAGACTCAGCTCCGCCATGCCTGGAACCCCGACGATAGGTCCCTCAACATCTTTGTGAAGGAGGATGATAAGCTGACCTTCCATCGACACCCCGTGGCCCAAAGCACAGACTGTATCCGGGGCAAGGTGGGGTACACCAGAGGCCTCCATGTCTGGAGGATTCACTGGCCCGCCAGGCAGAGGGGAACACACGCTGTGGTGGGAGTTGCCACGGCGGAGGCGCCTTTACACTCTGTGGGCTACACTGCCCTGGTGGGCTCAGACTCGGAGTCTTGGGGATGGGACCTGGGCCGGAATAGACTGTACCACGACGGGAAAAACCATCCTGTATCCACGACAGCAACCACATATCCCTGTTTCCTGGAACCGGACGAGTCATTCGTACTACCAGACTCTCTGACAGTAGTACTAGATATGGACGAGGGCACGCTCAGTTTCATGGTGGATGGACAGTATCTAGGAGTAGCTTTCAGAGGATTAAAGGCCAAAAGACTGTATCCCATCGTCAGTGCCGTGTGGGGGCACTGCGAGGTTACTATTCGCTACGTCAACGGACTAGATCGTAAGTTGCACATTTATGACCGTCCCGACTTTTCATTGTTTGTCCGACAGCTGTTCACAGAGCATTTATTTTAGTTTATCTTTTTCAAAATCGCATAGTTTCTTAACTACTGGCGCAAACGATCAATTAGGGTGTAGCGTCTGCCGAAAACATTTTCTAGTTATCTTACGAGCAAAGACCGAATCGGCATATGCTTCCAAGTCTGGTCAATACTCCCATTATTCTTAGACACCTCGCAGTCTTGTGTTGAAACCTTGAACTCTTTCTCAGTTCGGCATTTCCCCGCATAACAAGATGCAGCAGAACAAATCCACTGAGTTTGAAGCGGAACCATTCTCGTACATAAAAGAGGAGGTCCAATGTTTTTCAAGTCTTGTGGCAAAACCCGAGATCGAGGAACAGAGTCGGGGAAGGAAGCCTGTTCTGTGAATTGTCTGTGCGTTTAGTTGTCAACATTGGACAACGGCCCGTGATGTCTGTTTTCAGCCTTATAACAAAGGGCAGTTTTTGAGATGTCCCGACTGGAACGCTTCAAACTAATTTCCTCAAATTTTGCAAAAAAAGCCAACTTTGATCAAAAGATGACCCGATAAAGCATCCACTGCCAAACGTCATGATTTTGGCTATGCATGAAGAATCGTCCTTGATTTTTACCAATTGATTTAGGGGGAAAAAAAAAAAAAAAGTTTGAAGGACAGAATGTGACTGTAAATCCAAAATGTCAAAAGGCTTATCTTAAACCTCAAATTGAATCAGGAATGTCTGCAAATTACTTTGAAATCCTATTTGAGGGAGGGACATTGCTATATTTGTAGTTGCGACAGAAGCATCCGATACCAATTGAAAGCTGATAAACCAGCGAGTCAGTCAATACGGGGATTTCATCATGAACGACATCTTGCTGTACTAGTGTTTGTCCACGGTACTTAAACCTGGTATTGGCACAACATTTCACTTTAGAGTCAAAAGTCAAAGACTGAGAATCCTTTTGCTGCATATTTGGCATTTGGAGTATTTTTATCTCCATGAAAGTATGAAAAAGAATTTCTGGCTGCATGATCTTTTAAAAAAAGAAAAAAAATCCCATAATAAGAGGGATGTCTGCTTGTTTACCAACAGGAAGTGGTGTAAGCATGCTCCGTGCTCTATTTCTACCCTACTTTCCTCCCTTTTTTCCAGCACCGTCAGGCCTTTTAGCCATCGTCTGTAAACTCTTTCATGCATTTGCGGAATAAAAAAGAATGTCTTACCCGCTCCAATGCCGGGGATCAGCCCCGCCGCTTTTCCCGGGACCACAAGAAAATCATAACGTCCGCTTCCTTCTCGGTCGTCATAATAGACCGAAGGCCGGGGCTGCACATCAGCAGAGCTTGGCGGCAAACCATCGTTATCCATTAATGCAAATTTAATATTTAAAACCGCTCAAAAATTAAAATAGGTTTTTACAGCCACATTCTGTCTACAGTTCCTTTTGCACTGTAGGAACTTTTTGCAATTCCTATAACCTTTTCGGGAACTAGACCATTTCTTTGTGCATTCGGACAGCTTGGGAACTAGACCTGGACCTCAGTTCCTAAATTTCAGCTCCTACTCAGAGGTTGGGTGCGTTTACGGTTCAAAAGGAACTCGTATTACATAGGTGATTGGTGGAACTTGTGGCGTGGTGTTTAAGGTTCATGTTACTGTTGCAGATACCGGCATCACACTGTTCCCTGCCGTGATCCCTTACTGTCCGTGGGAATGGAAAACTTTAAAGAGGTGGATAGTTCCTAAGACGTATTTGAGCTGGACAGTTTCTAGAACTGTGTTCTGAATACTTTTCTGTCTGAAAGTGGGTAATGCCAATTCCTGTTGTGCATGTGGTTTGATTTCATGGAGTCATTTCCATTGTCTGATTTGGAAAAAAATCTGTGGCGCTTGGGATTGGAATCTTAACATGCGCCTCAATCGTGCAGGCGAATCTAACATGAATCTAAACTGAGCAGGCGTTGTTGACATCAGAGGTCTCGCTTGATGTCCTTGCCAACAGGTATCGGCTTCATTGGAAAGAAAATCAATACGGAGGTGCAATAAATTGTATCAGAGTAGTTAAATCTGTGCAACTTAAATGTCTTTTTTCCAAGAAAATATACAAGTTTAAATCCATTATTCATTAGTTGGAAGTCAGGAGTTTTTTCAGGGTCTACTTTCAGGCCATAACTTTACACCTGTTTCCTACTCAGTGTGCTTAATGCTCTTAATGGGCCAAATAGGTCCAAACTATTCCGCCCAACTGTACTCCAGTCGAGAAGATCTCCCCTCACTGTGGGGATATGTGTTTTTTTTTTTTTTAACATTCCCTTGGTATGCACGCCCACCTGTAAAATATGAATAGTTTTTTGGGACTTTGCATTGCATGATATACCTGAATTCTTTTTTTTTTTTTATGTTATCTAGTGAAGTACTGAAAATATGAAACGGGCAGGTTGTAAGTCGCCCCCAAACATAAAGCACTTGTTTGCCCGTAAGATTATACATCCTCCTTGGACTGAAATTAAATTTGTATGAAGAATCATCATGTAAAAATTCAGCTCAATCCAGGGCTGGGTTAAATCCAGATCTGGCAAACCCATTCCAAAATGTGGATGAGTTTTCCCCTGCCTTCTGTTCTGATTCCTTTAGCTCAGTAAAAGTAGAATCTGGTGAAGGGATTGTTCCATGTCGTCAGTGCTCAGGCTTAATCAGTTTTCATGGCTGTCCACCTGCGAACAGATTCATACCCCACTTTCGTGATTTTGCTCGTGCTTGGCACTTCTCCTGGCCCGGAGTTGTACCAGATTAATGTTGCATGTGACCTCAAGCGGGCAGAATCTAACTGTGGAGAAGCAAAGTTGTTTCATCATCCATTCTGTATGGCTAATGGATTCATGGTTGAATTCCGACCAGGCCCTTTCTTTCTGGAGTTTGCGTGTTCTTCATCTTCCCGCTGGAGGTGACCTTACCCAAGTTGGTCTGCGCGTCTTACAGTGCATTGGCTTGGATTGACCACAGACTTGTTGTGACCCCGTGTGTCGGATAAGCAGTATTGACAATATATGAATGAATGACTACAGGCCCTGGAAAATGACATGGTAGCATTTTAGCATTTTTTCACTTGTTTCTGAGTGGACATGTCAGAATGCATGCATTGCACTTGTCTTTTCATCTTTACAGGGTGCATAAGAGTATCGACAACTCAATTTCCAGTTGTCGCCATGATGCAGAGCCTTTGAACCCGGATGATTTCTTCTTGTATATCTTTATTTCTCGTTCTGCAAACTGAATTCCAAATGTTCAGTTTCTCCTTGCCCAGAGGTACAAAGATTGTTCAAAAGGTGTGCCTTTTGAGGAGAGCCCATCGGCCCAATGCCCCCTCCAGGCCGTGGGTATGAATGTCACTGTGTGTAAATGTGATCAGGTTGTTCCTGTAACATCGCTGGCAGTGAGTGTTCCCCCTAATGAATAATTCAAGGGGTCTCTCCCTGGGAAAGAAGACTTGAAATAGTCACAGCCAACAGGTGTTGGAGTTGGCCAGCCTCTGTGGCCTTGAACTCAGGACAGTCAGTTGGACACTTGAAGGGACGGTGGAGAATATTTACACCTCTGCTCACTGATCGTAGGATCTCCTAATTAGCATATATGAACTGCTGAAAACGCCAGTTTCATCGGACAACATTCCCTCCTTTCTTCAGCGGAAGTTGAAATTCAGCCCAGTTCTTGTATCTAGGATGTCAACACACAGTCCTTTTCTTGCCTCTGTATGGCTCTAGAAGGAGATACAATGGAAGTTCATGGTAGTTACATGCCAGCTTGGTATTGGAGGAAAGAAGCAGCGTTCAGTTGTGCAAACCTCTGTTTGCGATGGAAGCCAGTACATCCAGCTGATGACTGCGCTGTCATATAGCAGATATACATGCTTTCTAAATCAAAAACACATTGTTCTGTTGTCCTCCCACAGTATGTAAATTAGACCTTATCTTGTGATGTTTGACAGAATAAATAAGGAAAAAAAAAAAAAAAAAAGACAACAGTTGTCAGAACAGACAGCCTCATCAGACCAGATGGCTCGCAGATCCGCCAGTCCAGGTCAGATTTCCTGCTCAAGGAGCCGCCTGTGTTAATGCTCAGCCGTCACAGCACCGCGAATGTCTCACTGCAACCTCCTTTTGTTGATGTCACCCCACAGCAGACCTCTGAGTATCAGCAGAATCCTGGAGAGGGCAGACCAAATACTCCAGATTAGGATCCGAACACGTCCTAACATGACCCAAATATGAATTAGTAATCGTGGTTTCGGTTTCGGCCGGCGCTCGACATGGAATTTTTCATCACACCCGTCTTGCGAGCAAGTGACTCCTCGGCTTGGAGCGTGTCCAGCAGCACCTCCGAATGTCTCTTTATAGCCGTTGGATGATAAAGGGTTCTTAGTCACTTAGTCATCAGCTGTGCACGAGACCTGCAGCTGCAGGGCTTGTCTGCCTCTACTAGGAGCTGAGAGCGTTCATCTGGGTGCGAAATTCGTTGCGATTCTTTCCTGCACTATTCAAAGTAGTGCAACGCTCCTCGGAGGAATATACAAAAACAGGCCGCCGCCGATGGGATTCGCACAGACTGCGTTCCTTCGGGTCCAGGCTCTGGTCATCTGCATACCAGGTTTCAGGTCAACAACAGAAGGAGAGATGAGTAAGAGTCCTCCAGCCTGTTTTCTCAAACTCTAAATGTGTCTCGAGAGAGAGAGAGAGAGCGGGGCCTGGTGCGCGCCGGTTTCAAGAGCACGCAAAATCTGCCAAAAATGAAAATCTACAATTGTTTCAGTCTACCTGATACTCAGCACAGGTTGGCATTGCATTATAACTGATGAGGGATGATTCACAACACATTCTGTTGCTCCTCAAATCTCAACATATTTTCAATTATACAAACCTTAAATCCGAAGTTGCTTTCAATGACCTTACATAGCAGCTGTTTGTGTGAATGGGTGAATGTTATCTGCATGATGAGATCATGGTGGTGCAATGGTTACTGCTCCTGCCTCAGACAGGTGCTTGGTCTGATTCCCACGGAGGGGGGTCTTTCTATGTGGAGCCTCCATGTTCTCACCCGTGCTAAGGTGAGAACTCCCGGTAGGAACTCTGGATAGGGTTTCCTCTGGGTTCTCCAGGCTCCTCCTGCCATCCGAACACAGATCGGAGACCCTAAATAGCCCAGTGTGTTTCCACAGGAAATCCTCGGTTCACTACAGCCCCCGACCTACGGCGTTTCATTACTTTTTGCCCGTCGTTATGCAAGCATAAGACACTTCTAATGGCAGCTCTGACAGTGAAAATCATTACATTGCGCCGCAGGAAGGAAACTCCCACGTGAAGTTGAGGACCTTCTATATGTGATACACGAATGAGAGGGTGAATGGTTGATGTCTGCATAGGTGGTCCTGTGATGGACTTGCAACCGGTCCAGGTTGAGCCATGACCCTGAACGCAGAATAAGCGGTATAGACAATAAATGATGAGATCACCGGTCGCCCCGGCAGCCACCGACAATGAACCGACAGAGATCGGCCACCTCCCTGACAGTTTGAGCAATTCCTGCAGTGGCTGAGTCCTATTAATCCTATGGTAGCACCAGACACTTAACTGCATTTGTGATGGATACTTTGAATCTCGGTTTATCTTTTTTCTCGCCGCACTCAACAGCAACCGTTGCAGGTGTTGCGCTGCAAAAAGTTAGTCGTGAAAAGTGAGGGAGACGGCTGTCTTAACACAGCCGTGATAAAAGAAAAAAAAAAAAAAAGCTGTGATTTGTGGTGGTTAAAAAAAAACAAATTCCCACGACCCTTTTTGTTTCCCGCAACGAGAGAGAACACAGTGTCGGTGTGAAGAGACGGTTACCGTGGCAACTACACGTGTGGGATGTGCTCCCGTCAAAGCCGGCCGATTGACAGGCGCCGTCGGTCAGGAGCCCTACCTCGGTGGTCTTTTCCTCTCAGGCGGGTGTCGGCACGTTGCGGACAAACGCGTACCTGATTACCTTCCCAGATTGAGGAGTTTGGAGAAGTAGATTATTCCTCCGCCGTCACACCTGGTTTTACCGAATCCTCTGGATTCGGATGCCGCCGGCGTGGTTTTGTTTTAAACGCCAGGTTACGGGCAGGGGCTGGCGTCCTTGAACCGCTGACCTCAGTCACTCTTTCCCCATCTGGTCACATGACCGAGACAAAACAAACCGAGCGGCCGGTGGTCGATTCGACAACATGGCCAACAAATCCCAGCCTAGCCGACGTGGCACAGAGGGTTCCAGCGGGTCAGGCGGCCTCACATACACACAAACACACGCATAACCTTTGGCGACTCGAGCAGAAACCTCCCGGTCTACTGTGGCACGTGTTGAATTAATAAACCCCGGCTTTCACCTCCGAGCTCTGCGACAGTGCTTTTAATGAGGAGGGTGGGTTAATTAAGGGCATAGCAGGGAACTGTTGGACAGCTGCTGATTTCATCATTTCCTCCCCCCCGCTGTTCCAAAGGTCAGCCTGCAAGACCATCCTCCCAGCATTTCGCATGGGCTCGCTCAGGGGTTCGTCATTTGTCGCCGGTGGACATTTCCATGGAGCCGCGTGAACGAATCAGGCAGGGGAGCTCGATCCAGGCCGACTGGACGATGCGCCCCCCTTGCCAGATGTGATTGCGCAGTCGCCCCGCAGCAGTTCGCGCCCCGCGGAACGCCTGGAGGTGTCTCGCCGTAACGATCCGGCTCCAGTCAGTCACGCTCTGCACCGTCGCGGCGTGAAACGCGGCAGCCTCTTAAATAAACGACGGGAGCCTGTAAGCCCAAAACCCCCGCAATCCACTTGAACGCTATAAAAGGTGCTTTTCAGAGGAAAAGCCATCTATTGCAGAATCGATCACCGCTGATGAGGCCTCTTCGTTGCGTCCAATGACCCGATCAGAGTTGGAAATTCACCAGAGCTGTCGAGCGTCCCTGCTAGATTTGATTTTCTCCCATTTTTATACCCCGCACTGTTAGTATCCCATCCCACTGTGACGAGGATATGAGGAAAAAAAAAACATGGCTACAAGTTGCTGTGATTAATAACCGTCTTTCCACAGATGACGCCTGATAATGCAAACTTCTTTTTTTTTTGTGTGTGTGTGTGTGATCTGCCCCTCCCCTTTGCAGCGGAGCCCCTCCCACTTATGGACCTATGCAGGCGTGTCGCCCGCCTGGCTCTCGGCCGGGAGCGCATCCATCACATCGACGCGCTCCCGCTGCCACAGACCCTCAAGAACTACCTCCAGTACCAGTGACGGGGAAGCGGCGGCCTCGGCACGGACTTTCGTCGGCACCTCCGGGCGGACGCTGACCTTCAAGGGGATTCTGTTTACATCAGCAGGGGGCGGGGGGGTCTATTTGGGATGTTTTTATCCTGGTGTTGAGCTTTATTTTATAGTTTATTTCTTATTATCCTTTATCTTTTTTTTTTTTTTTTTTTGTCCACCCTGACGGCTGTCTTATCCCGGACAGAGATAAAGGGACTCTTGAGAATCTTGCGTTCACGTTTTTCTCCTCCACTCACACCAATAAGTCACATCGCTCGTCCTTCGGACGGCAGACGCGTTTCTCAGCCGGAGCCCCACTCGCTACGAGACGTGTTTGTATTTATATTTCCATTCCTGAGCAACGCTACTGGCTCTGCGGAGATGCGATAATCCCTCTAAGCCACGGGAGACGGTGAAGGAGCAGGCGTGGAGGGGAGGAGGGAGGCGTTCACATCCACACACACACACTCCTAAGGCCCCTGCGTCTGTGTTTGAAGGGTTGTGATTCTGTTAGTATGGATTATGGGGAGAGACGAGAACGCAGCTCACTTCCGCCCACGGGCCGTAGACCCCCGGGTGTGTTGGATTCCCTTCTCTGGCCTGCCAGCTGCTCTCTTTCCCCAATTTTTTTAAATGCCTCTCGGTTTCAGACCCCCACACCGGGTCCCTTCAGCTCCATCGATCAAGCTGCTAATGTACCTGCTTTGACACACACACACACACACTCTCACACGCACACACACAGACAGGAAACGCACATGACACTTGTCTTCTCAAAGACACCGATCATTTCCACCCCCTATCCCCGAAAAAACTTTTAAATGCTGCTTTTCTAGCTTTTTTTTGGGGGGGGGGGGTTCCAATCCTGGTAGTTTTTTTTTTTTTTATATATATTCCTGATTACCTTTTTTTTTTTAATTTTTTTTTTTTTGTATACATATTTTTTTTTTAGGGGGCCGGGGCTGTCCCTCCCCTCCGCACAACCCCCGCCTGTCTTTTAGATCTTGAGGTTTGTCTGCATGGCAGGACGTCCTCACAGGTGTTTTGGTGGAAGAATGTGTTGCCAGAATGTTTTTAAATGTGAACAAGAATAAACAGAGATGAAACTGCATAAGTGTGTGTGTGTGTGTGTGTGTCGCGTGTTGTTCAGGTTCTTACAAAATCGCTGTTTTGCTGGCGCTCTTAGGACTCGGTTGTGGGATCAGAGCTTTGCTGAGGTGGATGACCTTCGCCTTCTCCTTGCCACATGTCCTCTAAAGAAAAATGCCTTTAAAAGCTGAACATCACACTCGACGTCCTCATTATTGATTATGGATCGCTCGTCACGCTAAGTCTTCCGCGGGTCAGCGACGCACCGTCACGTCACCGGAGGCCTCGCGCATGCGGCACTGGAGGCCGAGCTGAGCGTTCCATGTTTCTACCCGGTCTGGGGCCTCTTCCTCACGCATGGAGACGTCTGCAGGGGATGAGATGTGTGTTGGGGCGTGTTCCATTGACCCACTTGCAGATTCGGTAAGCGGCTGTCCGGACGCGACCGCGTCACATGGAGCACCGACATGGAAGATTCCTGCCGCACTTACCGCCACTTAAAGGAATCATTCATTATTAAAGCGTGGAGACAATGAATGAGGAAATTAATAATTCAACGGGGGGGGGGGGGGGGCGCTCGGCCTGGGCTTTAGTCTGATATAAAGGTTTGCTAATATTTAAGTCAAATTTTAAATTACAGCCTTGTTCTACAATGTTTTTAAAACGAATGAATGAATGAATGAATGAATGATAGAAATAAGATGTATTATTTATATTCATACTGGTCTTGAGCCTGATAAACAGCTTGGCTAATTTTAATTATATTTTTCAAGATGCTGAGACTTCAAATAGTTTTTTTTTTTGGTGAATTAGCGAATAAATAAATAGATAATTTAAATACAGTGTAAAAACAGGTACATTGTATCACCTGAAATAGGTTTGAAGTAATTAAGGTGTTGAAGTAGTGATTGAATGAATGAATGACAAAGTTATGTTTTGTAAAAAAAAAAAAAAAAATGGAATGAGAAATAAAATATAAAACAAAAAGGGAGCATTATGTTTAATGAGAGAGTGAACAAATAATCTTCAATACATCGTATAAAAATGGGTAAATTATATCACCAGAAATGTGTTTAAGGTGTGACATGAATTTAGGTGAATAAGTGAATGAATAAATGTAATGCAATATAAAATAGAACTATGTTTAGTGAAATGAAATCGAATGAAAAGTAAACAATATTGAAACTAAAATAAAATAAATATTAAAGTTGTAAAGTATTATGTTTAACTGAATAAAACATTTAAACTGATAGAATTGTGTTAAAAAGAATAAAATTAAATAAAATGACAAAAATTGATAAATCAGGTTCAACAAAAATAACATTTTTAAGGTTAAATTTGTATCATACAAAACTAAAATAAAGTTCAAATACAAATTGAATAAAATGATTACAGAAACGAAAGGAAATATTTCTATATCAAGTAAAATAATTCAAAATTAGATAATAGAAGTTCAAACACAAATAAAATATGAAATCGAATGAATTAAAGACACTTTATAAAGAGGAGGGGGTGTCAGGGTGAACTCATTGTCCAGGGAAATTGGAGAATAAGTCATTAAACAGGGTTGTGCGTTTGTTTCAATTGATGAAAAACACCACGGCACGGGTAAGAAAGAAAGAAAGAAGGAAAAATAGAAGAGTCGATCCTCCTGCAAAAAGCATCAAAGTGAGCGTCTGTAAGGTTGGAGAGCACTGAATTCTGATCTGGAGTTTCTGGGTGACCACCAGAGCTTCATCCAAAGGTATTCATGGTTGAGAAGCCCCCGTGCAGCACTCTCTCACACACACACACACACACACAGACGGTGGGGATTCTCAGTTTGAAGCTTAATAACAGAACTCCGCCCGTCGGTCCCACGGCCTCACCAAGGTGAATTCCCCGCCATCCCATGGAGCCGCTTCACGTTTCCGGTGGCTTCGGCTTCGGGCCTCCCGCCTCCCGCAACCCCAACCTTTTCAAATGTCACTCGCTGCCCATTAGTCCAAAATGCTGTGATGTGAGGGTGCAAATAAAATTAGTGATAAATAACCCCCCCCCCCAACACACACACACACACACACATAAACAAATCACACCATTCACCCAAAGTTAATTTCTGGACACTGCTCAGGGGTGATGGCACTGACACCCTTCTGAGTTTCATATGTTTTAAGTTGATCACATGTCTGTGTGTGTCTATGTGTGTGTGTGTGTGTGTGTGTGTGTGTGTGTGTCTAGCCTGTGGCAGCAGTTTCCTCAAGTCAGTCAGGGACACAACATGGCAACATTTGGCAGCGAGATTGACCTCATAATCTCATCAGAGGCACACACACACACACACACACACACACACACACACACCCACACAGCTGCTGTTGTTTATAAATCCACCGTATCAGTGCACACTGGCTCTCTGTGAGCGTCAGAGCACCAAGTCATCTGCACCCGCCGGCCTCCTTGGCCTCTCTTAAACTCCACAGCAGGTAAACTCACAGGCAGGCAGGCAGGCAGCTCCCCCGCCCGTTGCCCCCCCACCACAGTTTCTGCGGTTTCCACCCCCCAACCTATGAGGCCCCCCAAAATTTGCACTGCAATAAAAAACAGAACAATACGTCTCTTTCATTCAATCCAGGAAATCCTGGATGTTTGTTTTTTTTTTTTTTTCTCCTACAGAAAAGCTTCACTGGATCCAGCTGCTGCTGCAGAACTTGGTCTAAATACTGGTAATAAAAATAAAAACTTGGAAAATTGTGTTTATTTTTATTTTCGGGGGGGGTGGGGTGATATGTGTCAGTCAACACATGCAAATAACTTCATTTTCTGCAACACAAGTGTATTTGTATATTTGCTGTCATCTTGTGGACATCATATGTTACTACATCCCTTTCCCCCCCATTCGTTTGTATCGTGCGGTGCATTACTCATTCTTTCGAATGATTTCGAATTTTTGTTTTAGTTTTATATTCATTCCGTCGACCAACTTCAATCACAATGAAAATCATTTGATTTAAATGTTTATTTAAGTTTTCAACGCGGTTTTTCGACTTCATCGGTCATCGTGCAACTTTTAAAAGTCACTCAAAAGTGATGTGAATTTACTGACCTTCTCATAGGCTGTCAGAGTCAAAAATATTGTCTTAAACAGAAATTTACTGATATACACTAAATTTCGCCGCCTCTAATTTGAGAAGCGCGACCTTCGAGCGTTCAATTTATCAGAACGAAGGTCTGACGAGAAATTATTTTCCTCTCCAACGTTTGCAGCCTTCCTCGGAGCTCGGAGAAGAAGAAGGTCCCGGGTTTTTGTTTTCCCCGCTTTGATTTTAACAACAATCAGCCGCGGAGGCGTGAGGCGGCGCCCTGCCTCCGCAACTCCGGCGAGGCTCAAAGGCCGCTGCCACGGCGCGGAAACAACTCTTCAATCGATTCCTTCACAGAAAGCATCTGGCGAGCTTTGAACTCCTCGCCATCTGTTGTTCCTTCCAAAATATCAGACCTCCTCGAATCGTCTCCGCTTGGCCGCCCGCGATTTCGTCTCCGCAGTCTTGTCTCCCGCCGCCTCCGATCGAAGGGCAGCGTCTTAATACGCTAGAAGAAAAAAAAAAAAGAAGAAGAAGGAGCTTCAGGTGTTCTTTCCCTCTCCGCTCTTCTGAGGAAACAATCCAGGATGAAAGAGTGACTCCATCTTTTCATGCACCGTCGTTGGCGCCGGCTCATTTTTCAGTTTTGGTGTTTATCCTAAATGCTTCATATGTGTAAACTACACACACACACACACACACACACACATGCAATGAATATTCTTTTTTTCCATCCATATAAATACACTTCCGATTCTATTTCTATTCCACATCACAGTGACTCATATGGAGGTTGTCAGTCGTCCAGGTCCAGGTGAATCTTCTTGTTGTGACTTGAATTTCTTCACTTTAAGACGTTTTGGCCCTCATCCCAGGAGATCCCCACTAAAAAAAAAACAATTCCGGTTACCACAAATTGAAGATTTTGATAAGAGGACTCATATATACTTATATATCCATGTACTCATGGAGACGTACTGCCATTCACCCTCTCATTCCCTTGAGAAAAGGGGTGGTGTCCTTGCAGTTCACCGAGTGTCCACTAGATGGCGCTCACCCATCGATGATATTGAGCTGTTTCCAGATCAAACATGACAGGTGATTCTTTTCACCGGCAGTGAAATAAATATGACATTTATTCTGTCTGAAACACGAATATACTATTAGCGTTTCTGTTGTTGAGCACACACACACGTACACAAACACATTTACGCGTTTCCGTGTTCACACAGCGAGTGTGTGTGTGTCTGGTTCGGTGAAGATCGTCTTAGGCAGGAGCTTTGGGCTTCATTGTGAAAACCGCTTGTCCTCTTTCGTACATTGGATGGAGACGAACAACCATTCATTCCGTTTTTCACATTTATTTCAAACTTTCCGAAATAATCGGCTTTTGGGGATCCAGGTTCGATGTGGGCGGCCTTCTGTCTCAACCAGTAGAAAGAGATGGAGAGTTTTTATATTTCGTTTTATGTCTTTCTATCGACTGCGCATTTCTTAATTTCGTGTTTCCCGGAGCCCTAAAGACAAAAAATAACAAGACGCGCAACCAGAGTCCAAATTAACTTTTTATTGGCCAATTTACAGAAAGTGCTGTAGTGACTGACCAAATAATTTAACCCAAAATAAAAAAATAAAAAAAAAAATCGAGAATAAAATCAAGAAAAATAGATCAAAGAGTCCAGAGGAAATAAAACAATTAAAAATTAATTAAAAAAAAAAAAAAAAAAGGAAATCTTTTACACGTTTTACAAGATGTCGGCTTCACCGTCCTCCTCATCTAAAACAAACGGCGGGACAACAGTAGGGCTTGCGCTGATGCAAAAATCCACCAAAGGGTTTTTTAGGGGGGTAAGCGAAGGGGTGGGTCGGTGGGTGGTGACGTCACAAGAGGTGTCACAGTAGATGTGGGGTGGAGGTGAGTGGGAGTGGAAGTGGGTGGAGGGGGCTCCTAAACGACATGACATATCTTTACATGAACACACAGTAGAGCTACAGTTTACAGGTATGGCGGGTTCTCCCAACCCCTCCCTCCCATCCCATCCCTCCCACCCTGCAAGGAGGATGCATCGGCGGCCGGGGCGCGACCGCTACGAGGTGAGGAAACCTCCTTCACACACACACACACACACACACACACACATAGCCGCGGACTAAACACTGAAAGTCGCTCCCGATTTGTTCCAAGTCTTAATATCAAGTCTTTACGGTGACGTTACACCAATCGATGAGCTCCGACAAAACTGAAGACCTGGTAGATGAACAACGACCGGAACGGTATTTGTTGGTCGTGTGGATGAACGGGAACATCGGAGCGATACTTCGGTCGGCTTTCCGAAAAATCGGGATCAAGCAGAGAGGGAAGAGCGATAGAGTGAAATAGCAGAGAATCTGCAAGATTGCACGGCGAGAAAAAAATCTTGGAAATAGCGACCCTGTGAGATTCTTAGTCCTAGTCTGAGACGAGACCAAAACTCTTAAAAACATGTGTTTCAGATGTGAGCAGGAATGAGATGACGGTTTTCTGCGAGTCTTTTCCGAATCTTTTCAAAGTCGATGAAATCTCGAGCTTCGGGGTGTTAGGGTGGCCAAAACCAGGATATTCAGCTTTCTCCAGCAGCGGGGAGGTATAATTGAACATTTTCCATGAATATTTATAAATAATATGAATTATATAATAAATATTAAAATATTAATATTACAAATTATCATAAATATTTATAAATAATATTATTGTAATATAATATTTATTGTGCATCTAGATTAGCTCTTTCACCTTTTCAGGTCAGCAAAGGTCAGCTATGTTTTTCTTATTGGTGATATTTAATGAAATGTTTTGCTGGGTTGTTTTTCCGATGAAATGCTAATAGTTGCATTTTCAGCCGCGAGCTGCGAAATGTGTTTTTTTTTTTTAATCAATTATTAAAAACAAGGAGCGACAGACCCTCCTGGTCTTTAACAACCATTGAAAAAATTCAAATGAAATGGGAAATAGTTCAGGAGGCATCATTTTGGAGGAAACGGTCTTCATAAATTATAAAAATTGAATTGAATTGAAAATTGAAGTGTTTATTTCAAGTTGTATCCTCGTTTATATTCAATATAGTATCCTTTCTCATAAAATTTGTCAATATTTTAGGTCTGAGATCGGAAAATTTGGGGCGAATGATCAAGATTCTTCGAACTTCTGCACACCATTGAACACAAACAAGGCTCCTCTGTGCTGACGGGCGAATCAGCGTAAATTGGGACGAAATACAAGGCATAAGAAAACAAAAACAAAATAAAGCAAAGTGATTGTGAAAATCGGGAGAGTTCAAGGCGTCTGTTGTGACAAGTCTTCTTTAATACAGTATAATAAACGAGTGACTAATGAAAGAGTTAAAGTCATCTCCCGCCATATCAGATTTTTTTAATCTAATTTTATACCGCAAAATTCCTCCCTATACCATGTTTTTTTATGGTAAAAGTGTATTTCTACAGAATGAGTTCAATTATTTAAATGGTTAAAATGAGCATTTTCGAGGTTGGCGACCAACCACAGCTTGTTGTTCTGTATCCTGGGCTCTGATTGGCTCAGCAAGCATTGCACCATTCTCTGCATCTCCCAAGCTTAGCATGGGAAGTTTTTCATTTATTTTGCTACAATGCTAATCATCTTAGAAAAAGTGCAACTTCTCAACTCATTAAAGCAAGGGAGAAGCTCCGTATGTTAGCGTTTGTTGTGTACATAAATAACGTTTGTTTAAAAGTGTAAAAAGCAGGGAGGGTCATAAAGCTTAAACAAAAAAATACTGTCGCTATTTCACTGATTTTCATTTTATCCTGGCCAGTTCTGGAACGTAAACCCCGTGATAAACGAGGAACTGTATTACAACGTGAGCAAAGCGGCGCAGATTCAGATCATTCCGACCTTGTGGGCTCGGAAAATACAACCAGCTGGCGCTTAACGTGACTATTTTTCTTACATCGTTTGTAGTAACAGTGTAAATATCCATGTGTTGTTATATTACAAAACTGGCAACGTGGCCACGTTTCCACTATGGGGTCCTTGGCCAGCTCACTGCGCGTCTCCGGAGCTTTCCAAAAAGGTCTCTTGTTCACTATTTTGTGGGAAAAGCATCTGAATTCTGAACAAAATCTGCAAAAACATGGTCGTGATAATGTTTGTTTTCACCTTGTGCGGCTTTTAGGGCCCCAGCACCTTTCCCTCCGAAGGTGCCGGGGCCCACACACACACACACACACACACACACACACACACACACACTGGACGGAGGGGTCGGGTCAGTGATGAATCCTGCAGAGGTGCAGTGTGAGCACATGAACGTGAAGGGATGATTGATAGGCGGGTAAACTAAGGGGAAGGGGGGGGTCACTTACTATACTCTGTATTTACAAGAAAGAAAGGTATAAAAATGTACAAGGAGACTTCTCTTTCATCGGAACCCCAAAACTTTTGACGCCCTCAATGGCACGCCCTTTTTTTTTTCTTTTAAATTCCCCTTTTATCCCCCGTTTGTCGTTTTTTTGTATTTTTTTTGAGTACCATTGAAAATATGCTATTTCTGTAAAACCCCCCAGGGGCGCCGTTGTTTTACTCGGAGACGTCTCCGTGGCGACTGCTGTGAGTGGATCGGCGTGACGCCTGGGCCTTCGTGTGTGTGAGTGTGTTACGGATTATTTCAAGGTCGGCGGCGAGAATCAGTATAAAACATCGGAGGAGGCGCTGTGTAATACCGTGGTCCGCCACTAGGGGGAGCCTACCCAATTTTCCTTATTTTCCTTGGAGAGTCTGTTTGTCGTAACTTTCCGATTGGCGGTTTCAGTGGTGTGTGTGTGCGTGCGCCTGTGTGTGCGTGTGTGTGTGCGTGTGTGTGTGCGTCTCAGTAGGATATTGCTGTTTTGTCTCGGCTCGGGCCCGTCTTGCGCCGCATGCTGGGCAGCTGGACGTCCACCTCCTCCTCGCTGTCATCCGATTCGCCGCTGGTGATGTCATCGTCCTCTTCATCGTCGTCGTCGTCGTTCTCTTCCTCGTCGTCTTCCTCATCCTCCTCCTCCTCCTCCTCCTCGACGGCCTCCTCTCCGCCGCCCGCCTGGGGTGCCTCCAGATTCTGAGGGGGCGTCGGACACGTCGCGTAACTAATCATGACATGAGCAGCGAGAAACTAGAAGGCTTCCCATTGGGTCGGTTGACCCGGACAACCGGTTCGTGATAGGTAGAGTCACCCGTCAATCACAGGGAAAGAAACACCCAAGCAAACAGGCATTTTCAGGAGAACCCCACCTCCCCTTGGACGGAACTCCAAAGTACTCGAAATACTTAGCAGGTACTATCGCCGCGTTACCTCCATGGGGTTGACGGTGATGGTCAGCGCCGAGTCGTCCCAGCCGGCGTCCGCCCTCCTGGTGGACTCGCACAGCTTGACCTCCTGCTGGTGGGTCAGGTGGATGCGGTAGATGCCCACCACCACCACCGCCACCAGGACGGCGATGCACATCACGATCACCACCGTGGCGGCGCTGGGCACGCCTGCGGAGACGGCGAGCGGAGGGCGGAGGGAGTTATCTGTTTGTTTCTCAGGCTCTGATCTCCATATCGTGCCCTGCCTCCTCGGGTGTGTGTGTGTGTGTATGTGTGTGTGTGTGTGTGTGTGTGTGAGGACTCGTCAGATGATCGTTTGATTAAAGTTCCCTAGATTTCCACGCAGAAACCGCAGACTTTGATGGTCCTCCCAGCGCAGCTCCACCCGGGGGGGGAAGTGGGGCGCCGATGTTTTCGGTTCGTTTCGGTGTGACGTCACCGGAGACGCCTTCAAGACTGTGATTTACACACACACACTCTCTTGCACACACACACACACACACACACACACACACATACGGTGCACTGGCCTCCGAACTCTCAGTGGCTAAGTAGAATCCATTAGAATGTGATGAATAATTAAATCTGGTGCGGAAGATTAAGACCAGTGTCTCCTCCTCGCTGCATTCTCTTTACTCCAGATTACTCGTGTCCACTGAGGGAGGTGTGTGTGTGTGTGTGTGTGGGTGTGTGTTTCGGGGCATTTATGCGCATTCAAGTGGTCACTGCCACCTATGACATAAACAAATAAACGGGAAAGCCTGGAAATGTTACTTTCTCTATGTATCATTCAGTCATTCATTCTCTATACCACTTATCCCAGCTGTCATTGGGCGAGAGGACTGGTTGCCATTTGGTCACAGAGCCACAAAAATAGCCATAAAACCATTCACCTTCTAATTTAAATATCACATCTAGACAAACAACTATTCACCCTTTCATTCACATGTCATTTAGACATGCACTTATTCCCTAACACAGTATGTAGCGGCAAACAAAAATTCAACCTGTCATTCAAACATCATATAGATATGCAACCATTCATATAGCATATAGAGACATGTGACCTTATATAAATGATATACATATTATTTTATGTGGCCTTCTAGCGAGATATGAAAGTCAGCATTTAGACACCCTGTTGATGTGATACACACACACAATTCCTCTCCGACATGCACTGTTCAAATTGTGCATTTTGCCCTCACCTGAGCCGTGGCCGGGGTACGGGTCGTGCACGGCGGACGGACGGTGGACCACCTGCATGTACTGAGGTGGCGCCACCATGTGGCCGACGCGCTCCGCCACCTCGGCGCTATGCAGGGCGCTGACCTGCAGGGGAGAGGAATGCAAAACCTGTGAAAATCGGGGCAACAAAAAAAAAGAAAAGAATGAAGGGGTTGTAGCTGGAAATGGGGAGTTTTGGGAGGAGATTAAATATTTATGCCTTTCGGGAGTGAAAAGATTCGGCCTCGGTACAGGAAGGTGAGACGTAGCCGCGGACGATAATCCCCAGCGGACGGAGAAGCTCGCTCAGAGGAGGTTTTTACGCGAACATCGGTTCCTTCCAGCCGCAACGAAGGTGCTCGTATGCATTAAAAAAAACCCCAAATGGACACCTCTGTGCTGGCGGGGGAGCTTTCTGAGAGCGCCGGCTGCAAGAAGCGGGATTGAATGTCGCTCTTTTTCCAGAAGTTCACATTTGTACAATCGCGATTCATGTCATCCCCTATGCATAGAGTAGCGTAGCACAACGGTTTTATTATAATGCTAATACCAGGGCCGTTCCCTTCAAGAACGGACATTTTTAAAGAACAGAAATGGAGGGCGAAGTCACGGCAGCCGGAACCGATAGTTCTCCGCCCGCACCCACCTCCAGGTTGAACTCGTTGCTGGTGTAGCGGCCGTTGAGCTCCGAGCAGGTGAGCCGGAACCTTCTTTCTGTCAGCTGAGCGGGACGCAGGTTGGAGTAGCGCACCTGTCGGATCACCTGCTCATAGTTGGACATGGAATCCACGCCTGCGGGAGGAGGCGGCAGAAGGTTGGGCCGGCGGGGAACGGTCGTGAGAAGATGTGAGAAGATGTGAGAAGACGCCTCCTACCGTAAACAGACATGCCCGAGGTGGAGTTGGTGGCGTCCAGGTGTTTCCCCAGCAGGAAGCTGCGTTGCAGTTCCAGCGACTCCTGCTCCGGTCGCAGCTCCTCCCCCAGAACCAGGATGTCGCAGTAGTCCAGGTTGTGAATGATTTCTTCCAGGACGCCGGGGTGACGCGCTACACACACACACACACACACACACACACACACACATAGATTTTGACCCAGATCTCCATCCATGATGGTAGAAGTCCACCAGCACCTCAACCATCTCATCACCTGACCTTGAAACAACCTCAGAATGGACATGTGTGCGGTTTTGCGGACACCGCAGGAGACGTGTTACCATGGTAACGAGTGCCGGTCCCGGATGGAGGCCGGTGCTGTTTGACAGTCCACCGGAGCACCGGTCTCCACCCATCCTTCCCCTTCCACCCTCCTGGGAGGAGAAGCAGCATTCCATCACGGACAGCCGTGCGTGCGTGTATGTGTGTCTGTGTGTGTGTGTGTGTGTGTGTGTCTCGAGAGGGCCGGCAGAGATGAGGCAGAGACTGGGCAGAGGTGGGGTGTGTGTGTGTGTGAGCAAAACAGAAATATTTCCTTCATTTGGCCTCACGGTGGTGAGAAGGTCCCTGGTTGGATTCCCACTGGTTGGCCTTTCTGTGGGGAGAGTCCATGTTCTCCAGGAGTCTGCTGGGTTCCTCCGAGACATCCACGCTTTCACACATCCGGACAATTCAGGTTCTCCAGTGAACTCGGAGGAGCCCTGGAACCCAATGCGCTCCGAATGCGTTGACAATCGGACGGAGCCCCTCTGACGTCGTTTCTGGAACGAAGCCGTTCTCACTCCCAGTTGGTCGTGGAGTGAGAATGTGTCGGGAGGATCGAGTGTTGAGTAAGTGGTCTAGATAGCGAATGAACGAATGAATGCATGTGTTGACGGGGTTGAAATTCACCCGAAACTGCTTCTCCTTGCAGTGAATCTTTGCTCCTCTGCATTTACCTGGTGCAGCAGTGAATGAAGTCATTTGAAACCAGCAGGATCTCCTGCAAAGACCCGAGACGATCACAATCCTCGTTCTCCGTTCGAGACGCCGGGAAAAACAACTCGGCGTGCCGGAGATTTGCGAGAGAAAGGTCGAACCATGGCGACCGGATGTTTTTTCACAGGTTTTGGTTGGGATCAGTGGGCGGGGCCGGTCGCCACGGAAACTCATCGGCGCATCGCCGTCAATGTTTGAATCTTTGATCCACTTCAGGAAGAGGAAGTAGCGCCCAGAGACGACGGGAAACAACAAATGGACTACAGTCATGGAGGATGGAGCAGCTAGCTAAGGTGACAACAGCGGCCATGTTTGTTTACCCTCCAAACGATCCCTTAGTTCCACTCGACGCCAATTCTATCGTACAGACAAATGGCGGATGATTGACATCCAAGCCGTGGCTGACTAACATCCCCTCCTCTTGCTGCGACCGCGTTTCGATTAGTAAACGACGACTCGTTCATCCTGACCCGCTCATTTAGTCCCCCCGGTATCATTGGAGAATCGTGAAAAAAAAAAAACAGCTCCCGGCGAGCGCACATGAAAGAAATGTCAGCCTCCCAGCTTGATTTGCCGTCCCGCGAGGCTTCGTGAAAACATCCCGCTTTTCTCGGAGGTTTTTTTAAAAAAAAAAAAAAAAAAAAAAAAGCCGTGCAGGGGATGCCGGCGCGTTATAAATATGAAGAAATGAATTATACAGTCGGGGCATTGGGCGTCTACATGGGCAGAGGGGCTGCATCAACCTCACCGTGTGCGGCGAGCTCTTTGCTGAGGAGAATTCGCGGGCCGGTGTTAATATAAGGGGATGAAAAGAATATTCAAAACATCTTTGTTCTTGTGATCCGGCGTCCTGTTGCTCTGCCGGCCTCGCTCTAACATTCATGAGACATTGTTATAACGGATACACGGGGAAGTATAAATAAACAAAAAGGAAACCGCAGACGTCTGCGGTGCTCATACATAAACCTCTAATGGAGAGCCACTGCGGGAAATATGTGGATGCCGAGCGGCGTCTTACAAAACGCCGCCCTCTTCTGGAGGAACTGTGTAATAACACAATAATAACATTGTTATTAGATGTGTAATAACACAACCTTACATCCTGTCCCTTACCCGCGAGGTGGGCGCCGCCCTCCGCCCTGGCCACGGTGCTGACGATGCGGAGCTCCTCGAACAGCGCCACGCCCCCCGGTCTCTGGAGGTCGGCGGCCGGGTGGCTCAGCCTCCGCGGCCCGCTGATGGTGATCCTGGGCTCGCTGGGCTGCAGCACCATCACGGCGGCGTCGATGTCCAGGATGGTGATGCAGGTGTCCTCGCCGAAACACCTGGCGGTCGCAACATAGAACGCGGAGGTTCTCAGATGACACCTTTGAGCGGTGTAACAGCGTGATAACAGTGTAATAACAGTGTTATAGCAGGTTTATAGCGCCAGGCAGCCACAAGACGACGGAGACTTTGTGTTTGGTCCGCCAGTGTGAAAATGATGGGACCTGAAAGTGGCTAATAAAGCTTATCAGCACCAACAGGAGGTCTGAGTGGCTCAGCATGAAGCCGCCACGTGCCACTTCTGGGTGCAAGTCCAAGTCCCGACCGCAGCACGCGCAATCATTTGGGGGTTGAGACGCTCTGCCAGCGATCAAGCGAAGGACGTGGACCTACAGCGGAGAGCCTGCTGTGTCTTCATCCGTGCACGCTGGCCTGCCAGAGTGTGATAGCACGTGTTTTTACACACGCGGCCACGGACACACAGAGCAACTCGCTGGGAGTTAATGCTAGCTAGCTGTGAGCTTGAGAGAGCGGGAGCAGTCAGGAGCATACACACATACACACACACACACAAACACACACACACACACACACACACACACACACACACACACACACACACACAAAAGCACAAATTCATACAAATGTGCATGTGGGTGCTCACATGCACACACACACAAACTCGCACACACACCTACACAGGCTAGTGCAAACACAGCATGAATATAGACATAAGGGCGCATACACACACACACACACAAAGTCACACACACACCTACACACAGGCTAGTACAAAGACAACAAGAACACAACACAGACACACAAATTGCACAGCGATACACAAAAACGTGCACGGAAACAGACTTGTATACATGCATGTGCATACATACAGACACATGTGCACATACACAAAACACACACACACACACATACACAAACTCATACACGTACCTGTGCACACAGGTTATTAGAAATTCGCACACACACATACAAATACATGCATGCTTCCACAAACAAATAACCACACACAAACACACACACAAATAGACATATGCACACACATGCAAACACACTCACATGTGCACACGAACCCACTCACACGCTCAATGACACGCCTCTAAGTATGCACAAGCAAAGTCACCCACCCACCCACGTGTGCGCACACATGAGTTACATAAAAGTCACACCAATAGACACACACACACACACACACACAAGCACCAACATGCTAATACACCACAGGTTACCCATCATTCAAGAGGGTAAACAAAGGATATTATGAGAAAATCACATCAACGACAGGCTTGGAAATCTTCGAGGGAGGGGGCGGGTGGATGCGGGTGATGCTGGTCGGGATGAAAACTGAACAAACAACCCTATTTATGTCCATCTTTTTACATTCAACCGCAGGACTTTCAGGCCCGGCAACATCTGTCAGCGGGTGGGACGCCGGCGCCGTCTCTCTCCGCGCGGCCGTAATGAGCCGCGGGGAGGCCATGATTGATGGCCCCCCTCCTCCACCTGGAACCGAGGCCACAGGTCCCGCTGGAAGCTATTCCGACGCCACGCGCCTGATATTTTCCAACTCACAATTTGATGTAAACTACGCTCCGCTGCATAAATCCATATGCACCCCCCCCCCCCCCCCCCTGCACACACACTGCCGAATCCGTCCGCGCCTTCATATGAATTAAATAACAGAAACAGCGCAGCAAGCGGCAGTTCGTATTCCATCCCGGTCCTCGGCGCTGTCTCGGAGTATTTTATGGAAATACTGCACAGTACTAGTATTACTCTCTGGCTGCTCTTCAGGGGTCGCCTCACCCGCCTCCATCTAACCCTCTCCTCTGCACACCAACTAACTTCCTTTCCTCTTTCACTCCATCCATAAAACTCCTCTCATTCTTCCTCAATGGCGCTGTATCCGCACTATCTTGAACACCTAGAACTAATACTACTAGTAGTACTGGTATAAAAAAAAAAACGCATGTTAAGGCGTCTCCGCATGTCACCTCTTGCCTCTTCTTTATTATAAAAGCTGCTGTTTGCCGGCCGAGCCGAAATGAAGAAACACGACCCGGGGCCAGGCTGGCTTCATTAAGGGGGAATTTAGACAAGGAGGCATAAAGGAGCAGCTTTATATAATTATATTTATAATAATAACAATAATAAAAATAATAATAACGATAATAACAAACTTGCTTGCAGCTGGAAGAAAGCAGTAATGGTGGTTATTAAAAAAATTGCATTTGGAGGAATTCGTTTGCATGCTACACTGGTGAAAATGTTTTCATATTACACTTGCTAATAGCAGGAAGCTATCTCCGATTCTCGGCATTCAGGAGAAGATACCCCCTCTCACACACACACACACACACACACACACACACACTGCACCGCACCGAGTGCCAAAAGAACTGCTCGGAAGCCCAATCGGAATTGTGAAACCGGCGAAACCGGCATTATCGCCGAGACGACACCTCCTCCGGAGTGGACGGGAGTTGCCCGCCGCCCCCCCCCTTCTTCCCCCGACTGCTATGGCAACAGCCGGGTTGCTCGGCAGTCTCGTCGCATTTTGCCGTTATCCGTTTCGAAGTGCCGCTCCAACTCTGCGGCGAGTGTCCTCGGATGATCGGCGGCTTTAAGCGAAGGCGGCGTCCTGAGGCGTGTTTACGTTTCTTTTCATTCAAGGGCGGCGTTTCTTTTTCATCTTTGCCCCTCGGACCTTTGACGGAAGCGAACTGCGGCGGCACGATAAAGTTCTAGGAAGCCGTTGGAGCACAATAGGACGCTTCAGGATGGAAAAGTTCTCAGAAGAGTCCGTCTTAAACGCCATTCCAGGATCTGACCTCCTCCTCTTCCTCCGTGGAAGGGATCCTGAGGCGTCTAAGACACGCACCTTCAGCGCCGCGCTCAAAATAAACCACCGAAGAGGAAGGGGAAGACTTGATTGTCGGGAATAAGAGTAAAAATGTGCGATCAGATGGGTTCAATTGTTTTTATCTTCTCCCTGAACTGCTAAGCTAAGCTAACTCTGAGCTGGTCCAACCCTTCTGAGAAACAGAAACTACATCTTCCCGTCATTTCTCCGCAAACCCAGAACATAATTTTTCGACGAATGCAATTTCTAATTTGGAACGGAAAAATGTGGAAAATACAAACAGTGCTTTTATTTTGGTCAGGTTTAGATATAGATACAGACGTTGATATAGGCGTGAGGCTCCATGGTTCGTTGAAAAACGATGGAGACGGGCGTCTGACGCGACGGTGTAACGTCTCCATTCGTCACGCTGTTGACGAATTGCGATGAGAACGTGTTCCTTTTCGTCCTCCATTTCTCTGCCCCTTTTTTTTTTTTAGCAAGAACGTCCGACCAGTGAACACCAAACTTGTAAAAAAAAAAAAGCATGAGAATCTGGTAATGTGCCTGGCTTAGGAGTTCCACCAATGACCAATGAGTTCCAGTGGAGTTAAAGAAAGTCCCTGACAAAAATGGTAAAATAGTTCACGGTCGGTAAAATAGTTCTTGGACCCGCGATCCATGGTCCTTGGTTCTTGGCACGGAGGAACGGCCCGGTTCCTGAGAGGGTTCTTGAAGCTACAACAAGGTCCTGCGGTGATAAACTGAGCCGGTGGCGAGTTGGGTTTCACATCCCTGTACAAATATCGCCTTCCCTGCTTTTGTTTTCCACCTTGCTCTGACATCTCCCTTTACCCTCCTGTCAGAGCTCTGCCTGCTTGCCACGACGGCGACAGCGGCCATTTTTGCAGGTGGGGGGGGGGGGGGGCGGGGGCAAAGAGGGTTGTTTTAATGGCGCTGCAAATGAAAGTGTAATTGATGACATTAATTATGGCCTTGTTCCATTTAGGTGGGTCAGGATCCTTTGTCCCGGGCATGACGGCTTACCGGCCGCTAATTGGAAACGGGAGCGTAATTGCTTCTGTCAATTACAAAAAGCGTGTTTACGCTGTGTGACGCGTCGCAGCAAGATCCGCTCCCATTGGCCGACGGACTCCGGGAAAGAACGCGAAATCCTTCATGCTCCCATCACCCGCCCGGACGCGGCCGTGGGTGACTTGCATGTAGCGCTAGAAATACATTAGCCGCCTGCAGAAGCATACCGAGTCGTACTGAGTCTTATTTTGACCCCGCCCCCAAACCCCCGCGGCGTCCATTAATGACCCATGCAATGAGCGAGAGCGCCGCGCATCAGTGTGTGAATGATGCAGTGAGGCGCTTATATTAGAAAAAAGAAAAGGTATAGAAAATTGAAGTTAAAACACTACCAGTAATTGGTGCGCTTCTAGCTATGATGACACACACACACACACACACACACACACATGCTAGCTCCCTGGCATCAAACACAGGAGGGCGGAGCGTGGACCCCGAGGGCCGTGCTGCAGGGGTCTACATATATTTAAAACAATCATGAATTTTAATGGCGGAGTTGCCAGGAGAGGCTGCGCTACCAGCCAGCAAACCCCCACCTCCACCTCCACCTCCGCCCACCATCCCTTCACATGTCTCTTTCTCCCGGGTGGGATTATTAAATACAAAGACATAAAGACACAAGGAATTGGCCCCCCAGGGCGGAGACACAGAGGAGAACACGGCACCGGGGACGAATTAAAGGGGAAGGCGGAGCGAATCGGAGGGTTGAAAGACGTCAAAAGAGACGACGCGGGGAGACTGGGAGGGGCAGAGGAAGCGCGAGAACCGGGGTTTAGATACGTCACCGAGGCGGAGGTGCTTACTGGACGGCGGTGGAGATGCGGAGGCGCCGCGCGCCCGGCGTGGGGAACTGGCGGGAGTTGATGTAAGACACCTTCCTCATGGCGGCGTTTATGTTCTCCAGGTCCTCGCCCTCCGTCACCAGGATGCTCTGGGCCGGGTTGAAATGGAACTGCGGGTGGAGAGACATGGTTTGGTATTTAGAGGACACACACACACACACACACACACACACACACACACGGAATCAATTCAATTCATGGTTATCAAACCCCTGTTTTGTCCTCCATGTTCAGTGTGTGTGTGTGTGTTTTCTGCGGCTGCATTCATAAATTAACCCCTCCGGGCCTTTTTCCAGGATGAGTTACTCGGAGATACTCTCTTGGGAACTTGACTCGGAAACAGTACGACCATAGTACTTCTTTTCCATGTACTATTCAAAATACTACAATAACCCCAGTGTAGTTCTACATTTTATTTTTTTTTCATTTATAAATCCGTCCCTTCTCATCTATGCGATTACATTGTGGCGAATTCCCGCCACGAGTCTTCTCCTTCGGGAATCACATCCGATCTCCTGCCTCCGTCTTGCTTGACCCAAAACCCTCCACCTTCTGCATCTCCAATCTCTGTAGCTCAACATTAGGGTTCCTTTCATTCACACGGGTATTTTGTCATTCTTCAGCAAACCTTCTCCTCTCCAGAACCCCCTCCACCTGTTCCCCGCTCTCTCTGAAGACACCACAACGTCATCTGCAAATATCAGAGTCCACCTGGTCTAGTTTCTGAAGTATCGGGTCGTTTTTTGCTCCGCGACCTTGACCGCGACCTGTCAGCCTGTTAAAAAGCTTGTTTGTCAGAGAACAACGTACGTTTGCAGGTGAAACCGAAGGCAAAGCCCCAAGAGAAGTCTCCTGCTCCGCTTGTTGCGAAGGAAGCCTCGCTTAAGAGGTCTTTGGAAACAAAGCGGATGATAATAAGACCTTAGATGATTGTAAATCAAGATGTTGTAAGTGTGTGTGAAGCCCCACTACACACACACACACACACACACACATGGTAGGAGGTCCAGGAAAAATGTTCCCTCTGAAGTGGTTGTTCAGCTCCTGCTGTTTCCTAAAAACCATCTCTCGTCGTCGGGGTGACCCTCCCCTCCCCTCCCCTCCTCTCCCCTCCTTCCCGACCGTCATTTTCTCCTTCACGCCTTTCACGCCAGCTTCTCCTCTCCTCTTCTCTCCTCCCTCCCTCCCAAAGCTCGTTTCATTCTCCTCTGATTGTGCTGCGCCAGCCCTCCTCCACCTGGACGGCTAAACGCTGTCCTTAAGCCTCCCGTGGACTTATGGGAGCCGGACGAGCCGGGCGGCGGAGAAGAAAATGAAGCGGCTCTCAAAAAAGATAAACTCCGCTGCCCTCCGGAGGATGTCCTCCTCCTCTTGTTTCGCTCGGTTCCTTTGCCGGGATCTCCTCTGCTGCACGGTGGAACCCCAAAGAGAGCTGGAGGGGGGGGGGGATCTGAGCCTCCATCCATCTCCTCCGCCCTTGGAGCGGCGGGAGATGGATTATCCGAGGTGGTTGTGCGACCGTGTGTGTGTGTGTTTGCGTGTGTGTGTGTCGAATCCGCGCCGGGCTGAGCCCAGGTAATTGTCAGGACTTTTTAAGACAAAGACCCGCTTTTGTGTTTTTCAAAATAAAAGATCCCTCTTTCTTTATTTCCTTTTTCCGCTCCCGCGAAATATTCTAAACGTCTCCGCTCCGACTCGGGGGCATATACAAGTTTCATGTTCCCCAACGCCGGCTTTGGAGTCCGTCCAATCCGTACGGTGAGATCAAAACGCCTGCGGTTATTCCGAGCGTTTTCGCTCTAAACTGCCGCTGCTGCTGCTGTGCCCCGGCCTGCGTACCTGCCATTTTATTTTACTCTGAAAGACAAAACAAAAACACCATAATTAACTTCTGTCTCTGCGCCGGGGGGGAAAGCGGTTCCTCTCAATAAATCTCTCCGTGTGGAATGTAGTACACGGCCGGCGTTACGGTCAGGAAGTTCTTCTTTTATTTTTTCCAGAAACAAGTTAAGATCCCCCGACCTTCGACTCGGGAGTTGTTTTACGCTCGACGTTAAATCCGCGTACGGGCGGAGCCTCATTTCGCTTCCCGCGTGACCCTGTGCGTTCGAGCCGACGCCCCGGGGGAGCAGTGAACGCTAAAGTGCGACTTGCGATTGGAGCAGAGAAGAAGAAGTAGACCACAAATTGTTGCCGCCACCGCCTCCAATTTCGCTATTGTCCGAAATGGGAGTCTGCACCGCCCACTCGTGGATGCATTGGTTGGATACCATGGCAACGCAGGGGGAGTAAATGGAGGGATGAAGAGACATACCTGTGTATGCACGTAGCGTTAGCATAAATCAGCCTTTAAACACCTTTTAAACGCCTTGCCGTTTCACATTCATAAAAGTCGTGAGGATGACATAGCGGAGGGGGAGGATCGGGAGTTGGATTCCCGCGACTCCTCCTCCTCTCTGCTCATGTCAAACGGCAAGATACTGAACCTCCACAAGTTGTTCCAGATGGTACGCTTAGCGCCTTGCGTGGACTAAAGGTCCACCTTTTGTCGTCTCTTAAAAACGCCAACCCCCATCCTTTCATGCCGGCGCGTTCCGAGTTGCCCTCATCACATGGCTGCAAGTTGAATGAAACATTTATGCTAAGTGAACCGCGGCGGTGCGTACCCTGATGCTCTTATCCAGGCTCTCCAGGGAGTTGATGTCCAGCCCCTCTTTGCAGGCCTGCAGACAAGAAATTACTTTCTGGCTCTCGATCTTCCCCGGTCGGATAGTCAGTCCGGACAGGCTCCCGCGGAAGTACTGCGTGAAGCGAGGTTTGGTCACCTCCCCGCCTGCACACACACACACACACACAAAAACACACGCAGGGAGAAAGACAGTTTAATCGTGATGAGCTCTGGGAGGTCACGGTAATGTGAAATCCATTTCATTGTATCAAAATAGCAAAAAATTGTTTCGGGTTGTAGCTTATCTAATGTAATATCCCGTCTCCCCGCGCCGGGTTGCGTTCGTTCGCCGACACTCCCGTGAGGTAATTAAACCAGAAGCGACCTTGTGCCGCCTTTAATTATTCCTCATAATAATGGCTGCGGTTGGCCTCAGGGTTCAAACCCGTGCGACTGACGGGCCCGGACCTGCTTATGCGGCAGGACCTGACTCGGATGAATTAGAGAGGAGAAAAATCAACACATTTAGTCCTGCAAGCTCCCCGAAGGCCGAAAACCGGCAGCTTCCGAACGCCTCATTAGCGGAGAGGTTACCGAAGCCCCCCCCCCCCCCATTTGAGCGGTAAATCCGGCGAAAGGCACAGAGCCGTCTATTCCATTAATAAAAACAAAACAAAACGTCCAACTCCGTTTACCGCCAGCCAGACGGACGATCAATAAACCCGTGTCTGTACGGATAAAACGCTCCTTTCAGCTCGCCTGTCACAACCAGAGGAATTTCAGTTTCTTAATTCATTCATTTCTTTTCTACATCACTTATCCTGGCGAGGCAGGGCTCACCCTGGATAGGCTGTCACTCACAGGGACACATATAGACACAGACTACCATTCATCCTCTCATTCACTTGTCATATAGAGACAAAAAAAAAATTCATCCTCTCATTCACACATCATGTAGAGACATAAAACATTTCACTCTGTCTTGTCATGGGAGGTTCTCAGTCATCCAGGTCATGCTGAATTTTTGCAACTGCACTTTTTCACTTGAAAAGTGAATTTACTGTCATTCACATGTCATCTTGACAAACTAGTATCTATCCCCCACTAAACTAGTCATAAAGACATCTCATGTATAAGTCATCCAGAGTCATACAAACATTCACCGACAGCATTAATCATCTCATCTAATACATTTCATGTAGACTCTGTCATCTATCCATCATATAGACAAAAATACGTTCAACCTCTCATTCATGCATCACGTAGAGATATAATCCTCGAATTTACACTTCATCCAGTTTCATCCTCTCATTTACAAGTCGTGTAAAGATATAAAACAATTCGCTCTGTCATTCACGCGTCATCTCGACAAAACAGCATTTATCCCCTTATTGTCATGGAACCATTCAGCCTCTTGTTCACGCGTCATATAAACATAAAGGAATTCATCCTCTCATTTACAAATCATATAAAGACATACAACCATTCACGCTGTCGTCCATCCATCATATAGAGACAAAAATACATTCACCCTCTCATTTAAATGTCACGCAGACATACAAGCCTTCACTTTTACATTTGTACCACGTCACCAGGGAAATGGCGTTCCCGTGTGAAGGCGCTCTGATAACCGAGAGCGCTGGATGCTAATCGCATCAGAAACACTGAAAGTGGGCCGTGACGCGTCTGCTTTCAAAACAGCTCGCACTGACCCTCGGGCGACAGTATCAGGGGCGGAGGCGGGAGACGTAGGCGGAGGCAGCGCGTTCGCTGCACACAGTCGCACAGTGTGTTTTTCTTTTATTTTCCTAATGGATAAATACATTCGACCGTATTTACACCATCCCGCTGCTAACAATCAACAGGCTATACAAACACAGCGGCGCCTGATGGTGTTTGTGGAGCATCGGGCAGTCGATCGCCGCCGCCGGAGAGCGAAATCCACTCCCACGATGTGTTTAGAGAGAGGACGAAAGCGAAAAATATGACATTTCCGGAGATTATATGTTTACATGTGTTGGAGCGTGTGAGGCAATACGATATGATTTAGCTTGATTAGCATGTGTGCTAACCGCGATAGTGGATTTGAAAACAAGACGTGACGCGAAGCCACGGAGGGGAGACGAACAGAAACGAAGCTACTCCGTCACGCGTCTCCAAAACCGACTTTCCACCCCTCGGACAATGTTTGCATATGAATTCGGCCGAGACCATAACCTGCAAATTGCACTTTAAATTATCCTGCCCTGGAGAAGGAGGAGGAGGAGGAGGAGGGTCTCAAAGCTACTCCTTGAATCAGCAGGCCTCGCTCATTTTCTCCAATTAGTCCCACTTAATTACTCTAATGCTGCCCTTCTGCCGGACTGCAGTCATAAAGACCATGGACACACACACACGTACACACACTCACAGGAATAATATTTTCTACAGTAGCTGGGGCCCCACCGGCTTACGATCCCGGTGTTTATTTCACACCTGCATAACAATGCTCCAAGAGCCTTCCATTTGGAGCCCGGAGAGACAGATAAGCTACAAGGGTACCCTCTGGAAATCAGCACGGCGTTTAGCAACAACCCCCCCCCCACCGAGGTCTTACTGAAAAGCCGACACTGAGACCTTCGGCCGTTACATGCCGCTATCCGATAGAGGGTCTTTTGCTTATTGAGCGCCGCTACATTTGCAATTCGCCGACACGCAGCCGCAGTTTCTTTCAATGTGAGCGGACGGAAGGACAAGATTTCCTCGTACGCACGCCGGTTGACCTTGAAGCCTGAATTTCATTGACGTCTAAGACGTCAATGAAGCGTTCCCGGTCCTTGTTGGTCCGTCAAAGTCATCTGTGGCGGCTTGACCCGGGTTCCGGCGGCGCCGAATCTCCCCAAAAAAGGTCCGTGAACAAACAGACGGCTTTTTTTTTTTTTTTTTTTTATCACATCCTGCCTGGAATACTCGAGGAACGCTCCGCCTCATCCTTCAGGTTAGAGCCGCCCTGATCGGATTAGCGCTCCGTTATCAGACTCTGCAGAGCCCGCCTGGTCGGGCTGATCCAGCCCGCGGGGCTCGGCCGGCTCAAAGGCTCGTCATCCCCGACATGTTCCGTACCGAGATGGTGTGGAACGGATAAGGAGGATCAGCCAGCGATCGGCGGCTCGTGCTCTGGTGATCGATTGTTCCCTCCGGTTCGAGGGGACGCTCGGACGCGCTTTGACTGCAGGCACGAAACCCCCGAGCAGTGGATCAGACGGACCTAATAGCGCAATGTTCGACGGTTATTTCGGTGGAATATTTACAATTTGCACGCGCTTTAAACAAACTGCAAGAAAGTCCTCGGTCCAATTCCAAAAAAAAGGTCTTCAAAATCTCCAAAAAGCAAGTTGTGTAGATATGTGAACGAGTGCATGTCTCTACATCAGATGTGCCCGATACGTCGAACGCGATCTAACGGTCGATCGCCAAGGTAGTGTGGGTAGATCGCATGGCATTAAAAGGTAGACGTCAGCCTATCATCCTTACTATGAAATTTGTCACTTGACTGACAGTCGGTCTGTCCAATCTGACACAGGCGTCACTGCGCATGTGCACATATCGGCGCGTTCTAGCAAGCTAGCGACTTAGCCTCCGATTTAAGTCTTTTGAGCTTATGGGTATAAAAATGAATGGGAGAGCTGGACCAAGTAAGAAGACTAAAACATATCACTTCCTTACGGAATGGGAGGTGGACTTTTTTTTTTTACTATGTCATATGCCTGCCTCATCTGCCGGTCTGCCATTGCTATGCGGAAAAAGGGAAATGTGGAGCGTCATTTTCAGACTGTTCAATAAAAACTACGGCACTGACTTCCCTCTGAAAAGTGAGCCGAGAAGGAGAAAGGTGAAGGAACTAAAATCCCAACTGTCAGGACAGCGTCATCTTTCTCATAGCTAACTCCAACTAGGCTGCTGACTCCATTCAAGTCATCAGAATAAGGTATTAAACAAAAAAAGTACTCTGTTGTTGTGTGCCATAAGGTTTCATGCAGTTATGCAAGATCCACAAATGTTTTTGTGTTAAGTATATCAGTAGATATATAAATTAATACAAAGTCAGCATTTTCAGTGGAGGTAGATCATTTTCACATGGTCATTTGAACAGTATCTCACAAGGCGAAAAAGTGTCTTCACCCCTTCTCTACATGATGTGTGAATGAGAGGCTGAATCTGATCAACTGATGCCTGGTCCAGGGTGATCCCTGCCAGTTGGGATGTTCTACAGCTTCCTGCAAGCCTGACTGCAGGATATGCAGTATGGATAATGCATGAATGAATGAATGAATGAATAGGGGTATTGTAAAAATGCAGCTGCATGGTTCAAAAATGGTGAAATGTCCTTCTAATCCAGGTATTTTGAGCGCATCAACCGCATGCGTCTGACAGCAGACCCTTGGTCTCATCAGCAGCCGCTCCGTTGAGTTCCCCCGATCCGTGTGCGTCCTCCGCTCGTGGCATTTTTCCATATTTAAACTCAATTTTTCTTCACACTGAATTAATAAGACTGAGACTCTCTGGATTTCCTCGCCGAGCTTTCAAAGAGGGGGAAAACCTGTTCCTGACAGCCGGAGTTATCGGACCGCCGCGCTTTGAGCGGCGTTTGAAAAAACAAACCGAGTTTATAAAGCGACAAATACAAGCAGATTCATTTCATTGGTGTCATTTAACAGCGTTGTCAAGACTATGAATGGCGTGAAAAGCCAAGTTTCATTAATTTACAATCCTACTATCGGGCGACAGGCGGATTTCAACCTGGACCGATCGCCAGTCGATCACAGTGTTGACATATCAACATTTCAAAGTCATTTTTTCAATTTTTCTGGACCCCCCCCCCCAAAAAAAAAACCAACTAAGCCATATGTTGATTTAGGCAAAAAAAAACATCAAAAAACTCAGATGTAGTGAGAACATAGAGAGGTTGGGAATCAAACCCAGGACCTTGTTTCAGAGAGGCGGTAGCTTGTAAATAAAACCCAAGACGTCATAGCATATTGTTTCAGTATTTTCATGGATGTTCAACAGGGGTTAATGGGATATAGCTTGTTTACATTTAAAGCTTTCCCTCTATTTATGTTGACACCGATTTGCAAAAATGCTATTTTTTGTTTCCTATAAATACAGCGGGTGGTCTGACACCGAGGGGCTCATTTAGCTGAATACAACTATCAAACCTTCACACTTTTTAAAAATGTACCCATTTCCTCTTCGGTCCCCCGGGGTACCTGCCCCTCCACTCCGGACCCCCCGGCGTTATCAATTTGCGAATTTAGGCGTCGTTACGTTTCCTAAAGATACGGGGAGGCAGGGATTAATGGGACGCGGCGGAGCGGGAATGATACGGCTGATGAAAGTGCTGATCACTCCGCTTTGCGGCGGCCCATTTTTTTTTTTTTTTTTTTTTTTTTTTGCGCGATGTCAGCTTCCCCGCGCCTGTTCCAAATCCTTGGCGGGTCTTCTCTCCCTGCCTCCTTTTTCTTTTTCAAAACTCAGCTGTATTTGTGTCATTTTCAAAAAAAAAAGGGAGCAGCACCAACTGAAGAGGCCGTCTGGCAGCCGTGTCTCCGCTCGGTTTTGGGAAGCCACAGAGACGGTTTTTCGCACTTATTATGAGGCTGTTTTGTTCATGTCCTTGTGTACAAGCACCTGTGCACACACATTTTCAGCATAGCTCGCACACACACACACACACACACCAGACAAATTAAAACCGCCTCCCGCCAAGCTCACCGCTGCGATTAGCTCGCTATGCTAACGCCGCCCCTCACTCTCTGATTTACACATCGGCAGAAGAAGAAAAGAAGGCGGAGCTGGCGAAGGCGAGAGTCTCCCGGGCGAGGAAGATGAGCGCGCTCTGCCAGGTCGGAGGGTAAATAAAGGCTGATTGTGTGAAAACTGCAAAAGCAGCACTTACTCCCAGAGGTGAGAGGAGAGGGATGGGCAGTTGCGACACGTCTTGTCGTAGAATTGGAGTCCAACTGCGCCCCGCTGTCGGCAATACAAGGTTGTATTGTATTTTTTTCCCCTTCGTGATGATTTGTACTAACAAGTACCAAGAACAGACTCAAAGTGTGTATGTGCAACTTGTCATTATACCTGATGCCGTGCACTTGCATGTACGAATCAGAGGTGTGTAAGTAACAGAGGGTCGCACTTCTATGAAAACTAATAGACAGTACTTCCGTGGGAAGGAACTAACGCAGTAGTGTGCATCCATACTGGGGCAAGTTCAGATGTTATACATGTGTAGTAATTAGAAGAAAGAAGAAGAAAGGACTTTACTGTCACGTTCAGTTATATATACATGAAATTCGACCATTGCATGAACCACGGGCAATATGCAGCTGTATGAGCAGCGCCAGGGGAGCAGCTGGGGGTTCGGTGTCTTCAGTGTCACTACAATTTAGGAGGAGGGTAATCAAACCAGGAATGATGGGTTTCAAGACTACCGCTATAAACTCCTGAGCCAAAACTTGTATTTGTACTACTACCGGTACAACTACCGAACAAGCCATCTCAACATGGTCCAGGAAGTAAATACTGTAGAACTGAAAAACTTGGACCATTACTTGTACTGCTGTACCTATACAGCAGAATCTGTGAAGGTTCTCATCCAGGTCATGGTTGTCGGATCTTGTCATGGCAACAACATACTGCACATACAGAGATCCATCCCAGGACAGACCCGCGTACCAGATCCACCTGCGCCCTACAAACCATATGGGTAGATCGACGAGCCAACCCAGGCCCTGGCTTGCCTCAGCCCAGGTGATCCAACATGTTTATTTTGTTTGATGTAATCTATACAATTCTATATAATTTCCTGTTCAGATTCTAACTCAAGCGACTCCCCAGACTTTGTACCTTCATTCCCCGAGTGATGCATATGTTATTTAGACCACGTTTCTGCAAAACGGCTCACTCATTAACCTAACAAGCCACCTCAATATGGACCGACGCCCATCCCCGACCTCAGCAGGTATATACTGGGAACTCGCCAGGGTGCGGCAGAACTGAAAAAGCTTCTCAGAAATCCAGTCCAGTTGCCACGACAAGATTCAACAATGAGTACTGCACTCTATCGCCTGCTTTCTCCAAGAATCTTCCCTCAGTGAAAGGTCTCGGACATGTACTTGTACTCTTCATGAGTCCGAGCCTTTCCATTGGGTACGCAGATACATGAAGTAGTACCTGGTGCACAGTACACCTTGAGCAGTACAGTCTGGTACTCGTGGTATTCTTTAAGTTCTTGCGTTTGGTGTCTGGTTCCAACCCAGGCATCTGCACGAGTGTGGCGCCTGTGCTTAAAGCACCCAGATAGAACCGCCATCGGATCTTAATGGAAGCGTCGGTATTACTCGCCGCATCTCGGAGTTCTCGTCCCTCAACGGGATGAAATGACGGGCGCGACCCAGATGGGCCGCGCTCAGGCACAAGCGCCAGGCATCTTCATTCCATTTCTTCATTGCTTTACCCCGCGGGCCATCGGGGTGTTGCCGTTGCCATGGTTTCGCAGCCCGTGAAAAGCAATTTGCCGTAGATGCTCCGTATGAATTTACATTCAACGTGTTGATGAAGACCCACCGGCGTATGTTTTTCAGCTCCTCACGTCAGGTAGACGGTCCTCCGCATCTTATTACGCGGCGCCTGGGTTGTTTCTGCGTTTATATATCGCCGATGCGGCGACTCCAAATTACATTTGGATCTTTTTCTTTCCTGTCGCACCACGCTGGTTGGCTGGTGAGAGTGTCTGCCAAGCGTGAAATTACATCATGAAACCTAAATGAATACGGCAAAATATGACCGTCGTGTGCATCCGCACTGTTTTGAAGTGATAAATCCCTCTTAATTACGCCACCTATTTCTGCAAAGTCCGTCCTGTCTGTTGGCCCATCGCTCCTTGGCTGCGAGGCCACATCAAACCGTGACTCCCGCCACTCTAAACCCAAGCCTGCGGGAGCAGGTAACACATTCGCAATCAACTCGCAGAAAGCAATCTGCCGTGGCTAATGGTTATGTTAAGATGATTGCGCCGCTCTGAGACTCCTCACCGAGGCTTAGCCCCGTAAACTGGAAAAGCGGCGCTCTCTGAACTCGCCTCTTCTATTCAAGGCCCCCCTTTTAATCCCTCGAAAGGCTGGCGGTGTTCGATGAAAGGAACGGGAGTCGAAGAGGATGAGTGAGGGGGGTTGTCCCCGCCGCGGATGAAAGTAACACCCAGAATGACCTGCTCCTGATCCTGCACAAAAAGATATCTTGACTCTTTTATCTGGGGCTAAGCATCACTGAGCAGCCTCATTTAGGCCATCAAATCAACGGCGCGCTGCGCAGCCCGCGGAGAGAGCGCCCTTTCGGCTACCCTTGTGCAATTAGCGGCAGCTATCCATTTTGGAGGACGGTTTAATTGTACGACTCCATTCAGACCGGTTCAATCATTTGTCAACGATAGAGCGGGCGTCCTTTGAAATCACTTTGTTCAAGGCCGAAGGGGGGGGGGGGGGGGGGGGAAAGGGTCCGCTCTCTAAATATGAAGATATCAGGCGTATTCTGAAATCTCAAGCGACGGTGGCGGCGGGGACCTCATTTCAAAGTTTTGATTAACTCAACTTCACGCCACGGTCTGGCTTCTAATCACCTGGAGGATTAACACATTTTACGGCGAGGAGGAGGGGGGAGGAAGAGGAAGAGGATTACCTTGCCAGCAGGCGCCGACCGTCAGCTGCACGTCGATCTGCGAGGGGTGGATGGGCCAGTCGTCCGTCACCAGGTAGGGGTCGTAGGTCACGCCGTCCACGTAGAGAGTCACCACGGGGAACTGCACGTTGATGACGTAGTAATGCCACTCCTTATCGCAGATCTGGGCGGGGAAGGGAATAAGATACCGTGAGCGACGCCAAGCACCTCGCATTAAGCCTTGCTCAGCTTCCTGGTACCGGAGATACCAGAGCTCCGGAGAAGCTCCCCCTGACTCACCAACAGCTTCTTACATGCCGAACCCCACCTCCCCACGCATCCAAAAGACCGGACTCAGACAATATATCGCAATATATCGACATATAGGGCGCGGGAGGTAGAGGTTGACCTTGGAACTAAACATTCTTGGTGCATTTCCCGGCCCTCCTGGTTTGTCTAAGTGTTGTCGAGAAAGACACTGCTCCCCTGGCGCTGATAGACAGCAGCCGACTGCTCGTGGTTCATCCATGATGGGTTAAATGTAGAGAGAGAATTTCCCCGTGAGGGATTAATAAAATACAAAGAAATGGTTATAGTTTCACTTTTTTTTTCCCCACCAGCCGCTAATTTGCGCTGAAATGTAAAAAAAAACCATCTTGCTGTTATTGTACCGTATACTATTATGGCATATGGTATGATTATTTACTGACCTTTTACACTAAACTGTAAAAAAACAAAAAACAAAACAAACAAAAGTAAAGCCTGCTGCTACTCGCAATACTCACATTAGATATATTTATCCTCTTCGGTCTTCATGCCATTAAATGTTGGTCATCTTTTCACTACACTAGCAGTTTGTATCTGTGTGCACTTCATATCTTCTAATTCAATGTTTACTGTTGAATGTAACATTGCACTTTACTATTTCGTGCGCACAGTGGGATTATGAAAAACGTCTTCTCGATCCCTCCGTATGTCTGGTGCATGTAGAGAAATTGACAATAAAGCTTCGATCATCCATCCATCATCTATGATATTTATTGATTCCACATGCAGGGGTCACATTCAGAGGGGAGGGGTCTGATCTAGACCGGCCACCTGTCAATCATGACCCACCCCTAAGTAATACTAAGAAAAGGCAGTTAAACTTTACAGGGGTGGGGGATGAATAACGTCGTGTTTTCTGAAAACATAGCTTCCACTGGAAGGAGACTCAAGGACCTTAAGCGTTCGCGTTAACGCCGAGAAATATCGACAAAAGGCTCCATTCAGGCACTCACTTGCTGAAGTTATGAACTCAAACAATCACGGTAAATACACTGGAGGGTTTAAAAGTCAAGGCTGGAGTTTGGATGTTGGACAATAGAGGGTGGCTTGTCAATGATGGATGCTAGAGATTGGAAGGCTGGATGATGGAGGTTGGATTTTAGATGCTGGAATTCAGAGGCTTGAGGCGAAAGATTGGAGACTGGATTTTGGAGACCAGAGGCTGGAGCCTGGACGCTCTCACAGCCAAGAGAGAACTCTTTTGTGACCTGGAGGATACGACTAGGATACTCCGCCACCCTGTGTTGCTCTTCAAGTGACTGCACCAGCAATTAGATGCATCAATTTTTCATCATTGGACCATCTGCACTCTTTGTCCGAAACCCGGTCCACAACTCCGAAGAGGAGCGCTGTCGCCATGTTTCTCCTGATCCACTTTCCCCCGAGATGGTCGGCGCCGCGCCGCCGGGATCGATGGGAGATAATCGGATTGCGGGCCGGGACGACGGTGCAGATATGCGACTGCCCTTTGCGTTCCCTTTTCTGCGCCTCGAAAAGATTTCTCCAGAATGCATTTATGAAAGCACTGGATTTTAGACTTTCTTCGTCCCTCACGCACACACCCACAAATCCCTCTTATATTTCCACAGAGCCCTTATTTTTACTCACTGACAAAAAAAAAAAAAACACTGTTTTCCCACTGGGTGGCTCCAGCTCTGCCTCCGCCAAGCAGGCACTTCGGTGCCAGATCCGGCGAGAATATTAGGAGCCGCGCTTCAGACGTCGATGCTAATTTGCTCGGAGGACAGATGGGGGGGCCGGGGCTAAAAAAACGGGGTTACATTGTCGCCAACACCGCATTCTGGGAACCGGAGTCGACATTATGACACCGAGAAGTCTATTGTCGGCGAGTCAGTTGCAGGTCAGGCTACAACGATAGCATTCACAGAGCGGAGAAACAAGGCCCTTGGAGGGAACGAGTCTTTATCTTTAGGAGTCATTAAACACGAGAAAAGCGAGGACAGAAAACCACTTTGATTTTACTGTCCGGCCGGCAAATGGGAGGCGGTTTATGAAGTGTTTAATTTATGTTTTCGATACTAAAAAAAAACGCATAGCGGCATCCCCCTAGCGGGGTCGGGCGGAGGCCTCCCCGAGGAGAGGGTGTATCGGGGTTTTTTTTGAGTCCGTCACGTCTCCATCTCACACAGAAGTTACAAATTCACTGCCGGCTCCGGGAGACAGATGTGAACCCCGGAATTGATAACACTCGGGGGGCAGTTTCTCTCCATCTGGAGCGCCCAGTGATGCACGATCCAGGGGCTGCCTGCTGAATTTTACTGACCGCTTCATCGGCGGGGGAGCGCCATTAATAACACCCTCCGCTCGCTCACAAAAAACACACACACTCCACCTGATGGTTCTTTCCAAATGGGAACTTCGTCCTCCGTCGGGTTAAGACAACCGTCTCCATCCTGACATATTAGAAAACCCAACATTGCACAGATGGGGTAAAAGAAGATCTAGTGCACGTAATACAAGTAGTGCTGTCAGCTACATGGTGCATCGCTAGGCTAACGCTAACTACAAGCGTCCTCAAAAATGATGGTTTTCTTACACAAACAAAGGGGTGAAAAGTTTTGGAAAGAGAACCCACTTTTAAAGAGATTTATTATTTAAGCAAATGCGATCTATCGCGTCCCAGCCGGCGTGCACATTAAACAGCGACTCCGCCGCTTGTAATTACACCCGCCCACGAGCACAAAGCCGCGCCGGCATCAATCCGCCCGTCATTAAGTGTCATCTTCCCAACTTCAAACGGCACGGCGCCGTCTGACGAGCGTGCCGTCGACTTTTCGACAGAGGGGGAAAAAGTTTCGCGTTCCCTCCTGGCCGCCACCCCCACCGATCTATCTTCGCCTAATGCAAATTGACAAACGGAAAGAATGAATACGTATAAAGAAAAAAAAATGAGCACAAACAAAAAAAAAAAATTGGAAACAACCGGAGGACAGAGAAGCAAAACAAAGCGGAGAAGTAACAAGGGTGGGAACGGAAACTCCGCGCATCAAAGATCTTTCATCATCTCTCGGGGTTCTCGACAGCAAGAGGAGAAAACAAACCCGTTCTCTGCCCACCTCCATCTCGCTCTCGCTTTCACCTCCTCTCCTCGCGACCGCCTCTCCATTAGCGCCCGACCGCGAGAGTCGCCATCGCCCGAAGTCCTTTCTTGAGTTGAAAGTCTTCGGGAATCCGTCGCCCGACCTCGGCGCTTCAAAGCGGCGATGGAGGAAGGAGATGTAAAAAGTCGTCGGGAGCGGAAAGAGATAAGGTAATCTAAGATGGAGGGGGAGGAGGAGGGGTGATAGCGGCGGCTCAGGGAAAGGAGAGGATGAAAGAAGCGTAGGGAGGAAGGAGAGGGCGAAAGGGAAATTAATGACGAAAGGCCTTTTCCAGGAGAGATGGAAGGAAAAGGAAGAGGAGGTGAAGGAGGAGGAGGCGGTAAAGGGGTTTAAAAAATCAACCTTCACTCCACGGAAGGATGAATTCAGGGAGTCCTTTGGAAAAAGCAACAATGGCGGAGTCAGCAAAGAAGTACTTGGATGTTTTTTTTTTTTTTTGCGGAGGGATAAGCTTATTTTCTTCCTCTCCAGCACCCACCCTCCTCTTCTGAATGCTAAGCTAAACCCAGGCTAGCTTACCTTTCCAGATAAGGCGGTCCGCAAACATACGACCTCTGCTTGTGCACACCTTCTGGTTTCAAAAGCGTCGATACTAAATGGCTTTTGCCCATTCACACGCCGATGGCGGCAGAAATGCTAACCAGGCCGTCTCGAGCATCTCGGCGGCGCGGCGTCTCGCATGAGGACGCCGCAGACAGAAGCTAGAATAAAACCGGTTTGCTAGGCTCCGTCCAGTGGTGACTGACAAAAGTGAGCCACCAGATTGGTAAAAGGTGAGGGGACAATCATCAAAATTTAATTTGTCTTGTCAAAATGACATTGCAATACAACTTGTAACCAACGGGTGGCGAGATAAACACAGCGATGTTCCCCGTAGCTACTCAAGCTACAAAGAAGCTACATCTAAGATTGTTCACGAGTGAGTTATCTACACAGACCAGTCATTCATGGGCGAATTGTCAGTTTACCTTCAGATATCTTTATATGAGGAGAGAAGCGCATCTGACCCGTATATCGAAGCACGTATGTGCGTGCCTGAGCGGGTTACATAATGACGAAAGTATGTGCTAAGCTCTCCCTTAAGTGTTGGAAAAAACGTTTCTCACTCGACAGACATTGAGAGAACCCGGGGTGATCTCAACCTGACTGAAAATCGCCCCGAAAAGTCACGGTTCCCCACAAAGCGGCGCTGCGCAACGAATGGACAAAACGCCTCTGGCTCCATCCCATAATTATCAGTTCATATCCTGCATTCTATGTTAACATCACATAAATCAACATGTCTTTTTTTCGTCCCTGTAATAAAAAGATCCAATGCTTTTATTTTGAAGGGAACCCAAGATCAGATATGCCTGGAAAACGGCTAATGATGGATGTGCAGGAAGGATCAGCGCGCAGGAGCTTCTATCTGCGGTACAGGAAGGAGCGGGCACGGACAGGAAGTCCGCCTTTTAGTCCGCCAGGAGGGTGAGGGGAGGGGGGTGAAGATTTTGGGAGGGGGGGGGGGGGGGGGGCGTGGAGCCTGTTGAGCAGAGATTGATGAGCAAGGGAAACAAGGTGACTCCAGGGAGAGGTGGCGGTGGGGAGGAGCTAAGGAAGGAGCGGCGCAAGCGAGCGTGACGGTGACGAGGGGCGGCGGCGGGAAATGAAAAGCGTGGGATAGGTCGGGCGGGGAGGATTGGTTTTTGTAGAATACACTTATTTAACGCCATAGTTTCCTGATTCACAGCAGCGACTAACAGATGCGAGAGGAACGCTGCTGTGAAAACGACATTGCTGCACTCTTGTGATTGACAAAATCATAAATAAAGGAGGAGAGAGATAGCGGAGGGACCATTTCTAGGGGTGTGTGTGTGTGTGTGTGTGTATGTGTGTGTGTGTGTGTGTGTGTGTGTGTGTGTGAGATTAACTTGAAGGTGACTATGAATTACTGGCTGGCAAATGTGAATAATTACAACAGCAATTATGGAGCAGCTCTCAGCAGTGACTGAGAGTCAACAGTGAGATGACCTCTTCACAAGCGCATAATTGCACTGTACCCCCCCCAAAAAACACATACACACACACACACACACACTCATGCACACACACGTTCTCATAACAATTTCCAATATCCTAAAGCTTTTTCTTCCTTGTTGTTGTTTTAAACAGCACGGCCATTTTATTAAGACTGATTAGATCGTCTCTCGCAGAGCTTGTTGAGACAACACACACTCCACAAGTGCATGTGTGTGTATGTGAGTGTGTGTGTGTGTGTGTGTGTGTGTGGGAAGACAAAACAACAAACACGGTGTGATCTTGAGAGCATCCCTGCGGTCGACGCTTTGACTCTCTGCCTTCACTGCAGCCGGATGATGGAGATGAACAAAAGCCTCGTGGAAGATATATACATATATTAATAGATACATATTTATATACATGGTACACCATTCATTCAAGAACTGGGCTCAAATCAATAATTGCGAACACATGAGACAAATAACTATCTTGATAAAACCCATCTGAGGAGCTACGGTGACAATCCAGCATCACACTCAGCAATATGTTTATTATTGCACATCTATTACACCTGAGGTGTTTTTCTGTAAGTGTGTGTGTGTGTGTGTGTGTGCGTGTCACCTCCGCTGGCAGTGTGGTCGATGCCTTCCCGGAGGCTCGATACCTAATATTTTGATATCGACTGGATATTCTTTGCGATTGCAGCCCGAGTAATACCCGCGTTCCGACATCGAAACGAAAACAAAAAATGTGTCCATGTGATTTGACTGGGATCTGCTTGGGATGCTCGGTGTAAAATGCAAACACGGGTTTATTGATGCTCTGGTGCAAAAAAAAAAAAAAATTTTCATTCATTCATTCATACATTCATGCATTCATGCATTCATGCATTCATGCGGCGTCACGACAGGGGAGGTATAGCGGCGAGAGGCAGGGCTAGCCCTTCTTCTCCCCCGATGAGGATTCACCTCATTGTTATTCGATTCAGCAATTAATTTATTGTGATGGTCATCTTGAAAGCGCTCCACATGTTGCCACGGCAATTATGAGGTCATTAATGAAGACACGCTTAAAATGGTGAAAATCATTGCGGCGGTGGAGGTGGAGGTGGTTGGGGGGGGTGATGCGGCGCCATCGCGACAAACCGACTTCATTAAGACAAACGAACCACATCCACGAGGTTGGTTTTCCGAGATAATCATAAAAAAAAAATGCCCAAATAAATAAATTAAATAAAAAGCAGAAGTAATTTGTCACGCCTTCCCAATTAGCAACATTCGAGAGCGGTTTTACTGAAAACAAAGAAAACAAACCTCAGCGCGCCTGCTCTGTCATTATCTACCAACGGCAACAGTTGCAAATAATAGCTGGTACAGCTGCTGCTATGCAGGGAAGGCAGTTATTAATCCTCATATTTGTACACATTTATATATATATATGTATATGTTTATTTTTAGTATAGATTATGTCATCCCGACTGTATTGCATGTGTTTTTTGGGGACTTGTAAACACCCTTTAAAGCGAGTAATTGGAAACTCATGAATCTTTCAGGATGCATCGCCCAGAGACCCCCCCGCCCCCCCCAAAAAAAGAAGAAATATATAAATAAAAAAAAAGATTAATATGAAAGGCTGATCCCGCAAGATGCTGGGAATCACATGGTCCCCGTGAAGCAGTTGAGAGTTTACAAAATGAGTATGTCATGGGGGGGCTGAACACGCGTTGGTAGATATCAGGACACGTCGCTCTGAATGTGTATATCTGTGTGTGTGTGTGTGTGTGTGTGTGTGTGTGTAGATGACTGCCATTTCTTTAGAAGCCTATAATTCATTATTAATAATGGGCGGGAAGCTGGATTTGTTAAATCCAGTTGGCAAACTCACATTTAGCTACTTGGGGCTAGTGTGCCGTGCTCGAGGTGCGACCATTGGAATCTGTCATTCATTCATTCATTCATTCATTCATTCATTCACTCTCCCATCCATCCATTCATTTTATTCATCTTATTCAGCTGTCGATCAAAAAGCCCCGAAAGACACAATCATTCACTATCACTGACAAAAAAAAATCACCCATTCATTTTCTATTCTGCTCATTCAGCTCCCAAATCCAAGCTGAGATCTGACGACGGATGGTTCAGCTGTCAGTCAAAAGAGACATCCAATCCTTCACAGCTCAGGAAAACGGATTCATTCATTCATCATTTTTATCAAAATCTTCTTGTCGTGGCAACTGGGCTTGAATTTCTACACTTGAAGATATCTGTGGAGGTTGTCAGTCATCTAGGTCATGGTGAATTCTTTGAATTCTTCTCCACGGGTCAACTTTTGGGTTACCTGGATGGAAAAATTACATATTTGTACCCAAAGAAAACAACCTCCGTTTGCATAATCACCCCCTTTGATGTAGTTTCTGCCAATCAACCCTTCCCTAAGGTTATATTCGGTTATATTCGCAAACTCTCCACAGGTCGTCCGAACTGAGGAAGCCTGTGGGACGAGCGCTGAAGTATCTGCAAGAGAAGAAATTCAAGTCTAGTTGCAACGCAAGGACGATTTCGACAAGAATGATGAATGATTGAATCCGTTGGCCTGAGGCGTGAATGAGAGTGAATGATTGGATGACTTTTGATTGACAGCTCAACTGTCAAATACCATAGGTCAGCTTGGACTTGGGAGCTTAATGAATAGAATAGACGATGAATGGGTGATTTTTTTTTTCAGTGAGTGTGAATGACTGTGTTTTTTGGGGGACCTTTTGATTGACAGCTGACCGGTCCATCATCAGATCTCCCCAAACAGCTGAACCCCGGGAGCAGGACAGGTAAAGCATGAATAAAATGAATAGATGAATGGGTGAGTGAATGAATGAATGAATGAATGAATGACAAATTCTAATAGTTGCACTTCCAGCACGGCACACTGGCACGAAGTAGCTAGATGTGAGTCTGCCAACTGGATTTAACGAATCCAGCTTCCTGCCCATTATTAATAATGAATTTAGGGCTTCTAGGGAAATGGCTGTCAACTACACACACACACACACACACACACACACACACACACACACACACACACACTCAGAGCGACTTGACATGATGTCTACCCATGCGTGTTCAGCACCCCCATGACATGCTCATTTTGTAAACTCTTAACTACTTCCCTGGGACCGCGTGATTCCCGGCGTCTGGCGGGACGAGTCCTTCATATTAATCCTTTTTTATTTATTTATATATTTCAAAAAGATTTCCACAAGAATTCACCAGGACCCGGATGACCGAGAGCCTCCGAAGATCCGTCCATCATCCGCACCTGCACACACGAGCCCTGGCGGGGCTGGAGATTTGCCCCCGCCGGAAACACCCGACTTCATTCACACCTAATTTTGTCTCCGGGAACCTGACGACCCGGCAGTGACGGCGCTAAGTGTCGCGCCTCCGCCCACGGCAGGAATCCGAATTGGCCGTCGAGATCGAGGCGGGGTGTGTGAGAGGGTGAGACGGTGAGGGAGGGAGGGGTGGAAACTTAACCGGGAGACGGATTGCGCAGAAACACACCATCTCTCCAACTGATTCACTCCATTCATCACACGCCTCCTCTTGATTACAAAAAACGCAGCCCCCTCCCTCGTCTCGTCTCGTCCCCCCCCCCCCCGTCTCTGGGTTCGCCTCTTTCCCGCCCGTCCCTTCCGCCCGCCGTTTAAGGTCACGGCAGAACGTACGCTATAAATCCTTTTTTTTTTTTTTTTTTTCCCGACGATCCCGACAGAGAGATGGCTCCGGGGGAAGCGCCTTCAGGCGAGCACCCAAAACCCACGCAGACCTCCTTTTTAAAAACAATTTAGGGAAGACGGGGAGTTTGCTGCTCGTCTTTTCGCGGAGAGTAAGATAAATGGACAGGGCGGGAGTGAGGGGGTGAAGTGTTGGAGGAGCTTGAAGAAGAGACCATCCGGAGAACCCATTTGGTCGGGATTAATGTAATGAATGTCATCGAGACGCAGCATTTACCGCGTTGTCGGAAACACCAACTTGTTGTGAGAAAAGTTTTCTCAAACGCAGGGAACGTGAATACATGAATGTCGCCTTTTTGAAACCAGCGCCACTCTAATTTGTTGAACTCGTTCATTCATTCACTCATTCACTCATTCACTCGCGGACCAGAGCCTTTCCCGGCACTCATTGGACGAGACGGGGTTCCCCATGGACCAATCACGGAGCTCAATATAGAGATAAACAACTCTTTACCCTCTCATTCATTCCCTCACTCATCCATCCACTCTGTTGTTGCTGCTGTAAGCTGCTCTTCTCTGCTGATGTTTTCCATTTTCGCACAGGAGTGTTTATATTTTTCAGATTTTTTGATATATATATATATACACTGCTCAAAAAAATAAAGGGAACACTTAAAAAACACATCCTAGATCTAAATGAATGAAATATTCTTATGAAATACTTTGGTCTTTACACAGTTGAATGTGCTGACAACAAAATCACACAAAAATAATCAATGGAAATCAATTGTATCAACCCATGGAGGTCTGGATTAGGAATCACACTCAAAATTAAAGTGTAAAAACAAACTCCAACTTTGATGTAATGTCCTTAAAACAAGTCAAAATGAATCTGTGTTGCTTCCTGAGTGGACACTATGATTTCACAGAAGTGTGATTGACTTGGAGTCACATTGTGTTGTTCAAGTGTTCCCTTTATTTTTTTGAGCAGTATATATATATATTTTTATTCAACTGTTTAACTCATAATTCACTCGCAATTTCCATTGCAAGGTCCACTTTCTGTCATATAAAACTGAAATTTCTCACGCTTTTGGATGAATAAAGTACATTCTATTCTATTCTATTGTGGAAAGAAACCAAAAAGCATCACTGACTCATTCACAAGTCTTCTAGACCCATGACAGTGAGAAGGTTCTCTGCAGTCTGGGGTTCCAAAAACATTGAGGAGGTTCTGGAGATCCTACATTTTCGGGCCGCGTGAATGAGAGGGTGAACAGTCGTACGTCAGCGGGGACGTGAATGCCGTGAAACCCGGGTGTAATTTTTAAAAAACAAACAAAAAAAAAAAGCTCATATTTTGGCGAGCGCTTTTGTAATAAAGACAGATTCCGTGCAACGGGAGGCTTGCAGTGGCAGAAACACGATAAGGGAAGATAATGTCGACCGTGATGAATGAGTGATATCACACCCGAGAGGGTGGCGAAGACAAAACCCGCCCGCTCCCTTTACGGATATTAAATTATCAGTGTGCACGTTATTTTGTCTTCCCTGCTCCGCAGGGTATCGATCTCACGTCCATCAACCTAAATGTGTGTGCGCGCGAGTGTGTGTGTTCCGTACGCCACGTATTATATATTGCCACATCTCCGTCACAGCAGGTGGGCGGAGGCTCCTCCTGGCTCCGCCCGATCCCCCTCCCATGCTCAATTTTCCCCCTTTTCGATATCTCCATCCCCGTTTCGTGCGCTCGCTCACTTCCTGCCGTTCCTGCTGTTTCATATCTCCGAGGTTATCGATTCTCGCTGGCGATGGAGAAAAATCCTCCGCCTGAATACAAACAAGGCCATTAGCATGAAAGCAAATCGATAGAAGATTCCCAGGCCTCTGCGCCGCCCGCCGTCCGAGTCCATTGTTTTCCTGCCAACACGTGTTTGTTGAGCGGACGGCGGCGATGCCGCGTCGTTTTCGGGAAAGTCGATGGATTATCGACGCCGACACCCTTTCGCTCCTTGGGGCGAGGCTGCTTTCAGATCTTTGGCCTCAACGCAGAGACCCGCTTTGTACCATCTACAAAGATGTGACAGATGTTTGCGTGTGTGTGTGTGTATGTGTGTTACCACCGTGTTCTTTGAGCGGCAGTGCTCTAAATTTAGCCAACTCTTTAGCAGGAGTCATCTATCTTTTAGCGTGACCCCTCCCGTGAGGGGATAATTGATGTATGTGTGTGTGTGTGTGTGTGTGTGTGTGTGTGTGTGCATCTATGAAGTGAAATCACATCTTCGACGAGGTGTTCTTGTTCTTCCTTCCAGCCTTCCTGCGTCATAGATCGCCCTTCTCCGCCCTTCATCTACGCTGCTTATGCTGAGCACAGGGTCTATCCCAGAGGTCATTGGCTGAGAGGTGGAGTCAGCCTGCCAATCACAGGGCTGCATATAGAGACATACAAACATTCACTCACTCAATTGTAAGCCGTAGAACAATTCAGCCTCTTATTCACTTGTCTTATAAAGATAAGCAACCATCCACCCACTCACTCACAGATCATATAGACACGTGCAATCATTCGCTATATGGAAATACAACCATCCATTCACTCATTCACATGTTTTTATAGCTGCAAAAAGCATTAACTCTAACTCTAACACATACAACTATTCTCCCTCTCATTTGCATGTTATATAGAAACATGCAAACATTCACTCACTCATTCACACATCATTTGGAGACACACAGCTATTCACCCACTCATTTGCACGTTATATAAAGATAAGCAACCATTCATCCTCTCACTTGCATATAGACACGTGCAACCAGACGACAATTCACCCTCTCATTTGCACGTCATATAGAGCTATATATACTGCTCAAAAAAATAAAGGGAACACTTGAACAACACAATGTGATTCCAAGTCAATCACACTTCTGTGAAATCATAGTGTTCACTCAGGAAGCAACACAGATTCATTTTGACTTGTTTTAAGGACATTACATCAAAGTTGGATCAGCCTGGAGTTTGTTTTTACACTTTAATTTTGAGTGTGATTCCTAATCCAGACCTCCATGGGTTAATACATTTGATTTCCATTGATCATTTTTGTGTGATTTTGTTGTCAGCACATTCAAGCAAAGTATTTCATAAGAATATTTCATTCATTTAGATCTAGGATATGTTTTTTAAGTGTTCCCTTTATTTTTTTGAGCAGTGTACTTATTCAGTTACTCATTTGCAAGCCATGTGCACACATGCAATTCACTCTCTCACGAATATGTCTTATTAAGATAAGCAACCATCCACCCTCTCACTCAAGCATCATTTAGAGAAATACAAGCATTCACTCTCTCATTTAAATATCTTTTAGAGACATGCATCCTGTTATTCACACGTCTGGACAATCCATTGAACTTCCTGCATGTTTGTGGACTCTGTTAGGAACCCCTGGAGAACCGTAGCAGAAAATGGAGTTTCCGCGCAGAAAGGCCTCCCATTTGAATCAAACGCGGGACTTCCTCGCCACGCCGCCCCAATGAGACTTCATCTGCTGCGAGAAAAGAGAACGCAGACGTTCGACTCCCTCTCTTTCCCGCCCGCTCCAGATCCCGGTCTCCCGCGCCGACGATCCGCGGTTCATCCGAAAGACTCTCGCCGCGCATCAGCCCGGCGGACGCCACGCTCGCAGATTTGAAACCGCGCGACTCTAATGGCCGCATTAATTTTGCAAATGGATCTGTTCATAACGCGGAACAACAGCTGCGTCTGTTATTACCCGGTAATAGTCCTCCTCTCCGGCCGAGTGAGCGAACGTGGTTTTTTCCTCTGCAATCTCCATCTTTTCCTTCCTTTTTTTTTTTTTCCCTCCAAGCCAAGCAGATGCTTCAACTCTTTGTTGCCAACACACCGTTTTTTTTTTTTCTCCAAATAGCACACGACATCATCTCAGGACCTTGTCAGGCTGTGAGGTCCGTAAACATCCAATAGTTTCTTTTTTTTTTTTTTTTTTCCAGCCGAGACTCAGATAACAACAGTCAACAGCGCTGCGTCAGAAAATTGAAAATACCAGATGCTCAGACTTCAAATTGCATCGAGGAGATGCTTGTTTTAACAACAAGCCCGGGGTCAGTTAAAAGTCGAGCGTCGGCTGGAGGGGAGAAAATATAAAGAGAAACATGCATTTTGCATTTTATCTTATTTATATTTTGAATGACTGACTTTTAAAGTGTCTTCTTGTCGAAATGTGCCGGAGTTCTTGTGATGAACTGTTTTCAATGGAGGAGCACGGAAAAGCGCGGCTCTCTGCTCTGAACCGGGTCAACGTTCACATCTAGCTTGGTGCGGTGGGACACGTACAATATATCCAAATAGTTTTCAACCATTCATTTGTTCATTTATTCTAACATTTATCACTCACCATATACAGACATGCAATCGTTCACTCTCTCATTCACACGTCATATGGAGACATACAAACCATTCATCCGCTCATTCACATATGACGATGAGATATAAAACATTCACCCTCTTGTTCCAAGATCATAAAAATACATGCAACTGTTCCCTCTCACATTCACGTCATGTAGATAAATGCAACTATGTAACCTCCATTCACCCTCTCATGCAACTATTCACTCTGCAGTCTCGCACCGTCTCAAGAACATTGTGTCTAGTATCCGTAGCATGTGGGAACTGAATCTGTTGTTTGGATGTTTCTCATTCAGGGTTTTGGAAGAAGAGCAAATATAGAGATAAAACAAAACCATAGGGACAGTCACGGTTTTGGACGCCTCACGCGGCGGATCGCTCGTGTGAGGCAGAAAAAAAGAATAAGTATGTCTCTGAGGGAGAGCAACAGGTAATGTAATTCTCACATTCAATCTGGACTCCTGTTGGAAACATCATTTTTATCTCCATTATCCCAGTTGGATTTTTTCTTTTTTTCCCTGAGAAACTATCTGCCCAGAGATGAATTCTGATTGATTTTCTCCACTGACGGAAAATTTTCACCAACTCTGTCACACAAGGACACATAAGGGGCTTTTATTTTGGTAAGTGACAAATAACCGCACGCCGAAATAACATGGACGATAACCTTTTGTGAGGTGTGGCGTGATGATGCGGGCGCGTCGCCCGAAATAAAAACACAAATAAATGAATACTAAAAACGTTGTTCTGTTATTCATTCACTCGTGCATTCGTTATACAATAACTATACAGTTTATTCTGCGGTCGAGGTCAGGGAGGGGGTGCTGGAGCCGATCCCAGCTGTCATTGGCTGACAGGTCGATCGCATTTAGAGACATGCAACCCTCCACCCTCTCATTCACATGTCATATAGAGCAGTGTTTCCCAACCTTTTTCGAGCCACGGCACATATTTTACATAAGAAAAATCACCACCAAATAAATATGTCAACATTTTTTTTTAACCAATTAGAATGAAACCGTAGTCTCAATTTACTTCGTGTGAACTCTAATATATCTAATATCTGTAGATTCATCAAGTTGCAATGCAAATTTCCCACCGATGTGCAACTTTTCCAGAACACTCTTTTCAATGTCTGAAGACATGTCATCAATTTGTCTGAAAATTGTATTATTTGAGAGAACTCGGGCTATTTCTTTTTCAACACCAGAGCGGAGCATTTCTTCTACAATGATTTTGCCGGCAGGTAGTGTTAATGTTTTGCTACGATGTGTGGCTGTTTGGATTTAGAGATGAGTTCAGCAACTTTGTAGCAAGCTTTCATCGCTTTCTCATTCGTCTCGGTAGTTTTCAACAATGCTGCCTGTTTGTTTACGCAGATACAAGTACTTTTTATTTTAAAAATGTATCACGCAAAGCGTCACGAATCACTCAGATAAACAGATGCACAGGTTAATTCACTACCGTCGAATGAGCATGCTGCCCACATAGACATAGGAAGACACATTATTTGCGTCGGATAAATAATTTTCGGACCAATCAGGTGAAAGTGGGCATTTTTCCACGGCACACCTGATGATCTCTCACGGCACAGTGGTTGGGAAACACTGATATAGAGACATACAACCAGTCACCCATCCATTCACATGTCTCCAGTGTTCCTCCTGCATGTGTTTGGACTGTTTGAGGAACCCAGAAAATCCGGAGGAGACACGTGGAGAACGTGGAGACTCCACACAGTAAGGTCCCTCTGCGGGAATCCAACCGGGGAACTTGTTGCTGTGGGTTGGAGACGCTGACCGCCGCACCCCTAATGACGGCGTACGTACCGGTTGACAAAGACTTTACATCTAAGGGTACAAATATGAACCATAATTGACCACTTTACATTGTTAACTTAGCAGAAAAGTGCCTGAAGGGCGGACTGAATGCTTCACTCTGCGCTCAAAATCAAACGCTCACATTTCCCGGCGCACCCCTGCAGCCTCACTTAGTTAAATTTCCACAGAGGAAAGAAAATTAGAAAAAGTGGACTAAAATTACAGTTTGTCCTTACCTTGAAATCCTTTTCACACGTCTGTGTTTTTTTTTTTTTTTGATTTCTTTTTAGCCTAGTCTTTAGCACCAATCCAGCCCAGGGTCGTCCGTCCGGGGTTTCCCCCAGACACAGACACAAGTAACCCTGCACCGAGGCTAGCATGCTCATTGAGCCACGGCGGCTCCAATTTTAGAACCTTGAGTTGTAAACCTGGCGTTTATTCAATGTTTAAATTGACAAGCAGAAAAAGTGCTCAATAAATTCAAGCCTACCCTGACAGGTCGGAACAATAATCGCTCCTTGGGTAGCGTAAAAATACCATCTTGTACTTCATTGTCAAATCTTATCATGGAGAGGTTCCTCCCTCTCATGCCAGAGGCTTCTTCACCCCAAAACCCCTGAGGTTATATACCGGAAACTCCCTACAGCTTGTTAGAACCAAAGCACACAACAATGCTTTTGTTTTCGAATAGCACCATGTGCCAAGGTGACATTTTGAAATAACCTCCTTTCATAGCAGGAAGCACCAGGAACGGTGCAGTTCACCTGCCAGGCCAGTTGTTGGCACTGGGCTAAATCACGGGCGTGGGTCCGGTCCCAAGAACAAACATGGGCACCACAGCGATGGTAAACATCAACAGTAGCGAGCAATCCGGATTTTATATGGACAGAGGTGGAGTTTTTCTGGAGTGACCCTAGTCCACCTAAGAGTAGGTGGACTAGGGGTCATGCCGGTCCAAAACTTTGGAGTACTCAGAGTCGGCTATCGTATTTGTGGCCCACCCACCCGCGCATGTGTGGCGACACTTCCTGTTAAATCAAGCGAGGATCAAGCCGAGTATTCTGGAGTCTATTTTATTCCTCTTTCAGGTGTGCAAATGGCTTTCTCGTGTACATTGACCGGGACCTGCACGAACCTTCCTTCGCGGATACCTAGCGCTTTATCAAGGACGCGATGTAGTGACTCACGAAATGAATTGGACGTGTGTCAAAATCAACGCGGGGGGGGGGGGGGGGGGGGGGGGGCTGCGGACAGCTCTCGGATCTCGGAAATTCTCAGAGTTCTCGGGCCTCTGGCGCCTGAGAAATTAAATTCTTTTAATTTCAGAGACACGTCCTGACAACGGGGAGGTGGATGACAGAGGAGGCATCCGAGGATAAAAGGGAAAAATAAGAAAAGAAAGGGGGTTAGATGTGCTCGGGAAAGTGCAGTTTAACAACTATTATGTGTCTTGTTACAAAGATGGATGGGCTGGCGGCACAAATGGGGGAGGTTTATCGCCGGTGTTAATGAAGGAAAACAAAATTTATCAAGCTGGGATCTATTAAGACCAAACCAGAAAATTAATTCACCCATCAGAAGACGGGCAAAAACCAAACCCCTTCGCCGATCTAAAGCTGGCCTCTTTGTCCATCGGGGCAAGATGCTGCCATCCGTGACTCAGGAGCGCCTTTTCACATCGGGTGTGTGGGCGCCGGCGCGGGATGGATTGCTTTATAGCCCCTTTATTACAAAGGTGCACGGACGAATGAATGGCTTTCGGGGATGAACACTTCCAGGCCATTCGTCATTTTATTAGCAGAAATACCAGTAACTTTATCTAATATTAGCAGGAAATCCACGTCTGAACGCGAACCGGACTCTGTGCCACCTTGCCATCTGCGCTTGCATGCGTCTGACCCGTCTACGAAAACATCTGCCGGACTCTTGGTCCTTCGTGATAAAAATGAAAAATGACATGGGAAATAAAAGATGTTTTTCAGCACAAACACTGACGGAAACGGGAGAACGCTAGCAAGAATGCTATTCCCACCCCCCCAACCCACCCCACCCCTTATCCCTTAGTCATTAGCGGAACAAAAGCTGGAGGGAAATGTTCAAAAGAGTGCAGAAACAGTGCCGACACACACACACACACACACACACACACACACACACATACACAGACACACACACACACACAGACAGCAAGGTCTATACAATCAATATTAGTAGCTGTACACAACTATTACAATCAATGACAAATGCTAAATTGTCACCACTTACATGGTGCTTTTGCAGCTTACGCTTTAAAAGCGCTTTTTACAAGATTACATTCACCTCACAGACACACACACACACACATACACACTCACACACACACCAATGGCGATAAAGCTGAAGTACATGGCACCAGCCACCAATGTACCATCTGAGGTGGCTCGCCGTCTCATCCGAGAACACGTCGACGCTCCGCTGGGAGGAGCCACGAAATCGAAACGCCAATCCTCTGATCGGAGGGACAGCTATCCCACCACGGCAAAGAAAAACCTTCTCGCAAACTTGGAAAGTAAAGAACCCGTGGGGATAAACTTGAATACTCAGTAAACGTAAAAGTAAGACTCAACAGAGACGTCAGAGTCAGAATCGAGAAGTTGGTTTTGTTTAAGATCCTCTGTGTGTGGGATTGGATCAAAACGCCATCCCGGCTCCGACGAATACATAGCTTTTCATGTACTTACGTGTGTGCATGTGTGTGTGTGTGTGTGTGTGTGACTGTGTGTGTGTGACAACAGGTACAAACAAACAAACAGTCACCTGCTAACCCGCTCCCGCCTGGGAATCAGACAAGGATCTGATTAACAGCCTGTGAGGACTGCGGTTGAGATTAATCTCCAAAAACAATTGGGCAAAAAAAAACACGGAGTATTACCAGGAAGCTTCTGGAAGCTGTTTGATTTCATCCCCTGGGATGGAGGGGGGGATTGAGGATTGTGGAGGAAAACCTCAACTGGAAAGTTGGGATTTGGCGTTAATCTCCGGAAAAAAACACAAAACACTTGTAGGCTTTTCATTTCGACAATTCTTGCATTGGCGTCTCATGTGTTTGGAAGCGCTCGCCGAGCTTCATCCTTTTCATCCCCGAAGCTTCCGTCAAGGTTGACGGTCTTAGGATGCAGAATCCAGACTACCTTAATCTTAAATCAACTGCTAGACATGTGTGGAGGGGCTGGTTTGTTTCCTCACTACTGGCGGTGTCCGAACAGGCAGAGAGCGAGATATCGAGCAGCCTGAAGTCCGAGTGACCGGACGGACGAGGGGAGCGGAGAAGTTGAGAATGGTGGGAAGAGCAGAACTAGAAGGTCAGGCAAGAGAAACACTGGAAGATCTGACATCACAGGGTACCAGAAGCTAACAGAGATGATGCTAACAGACGTGACACAAAGAGAAATGATGCGAGCAGAGATGATACCAACTGACAGATGCTAACAGAGATGATGCTAGCAGAGATGATGCAAAGAGAGATGATGCTTCCAGTGTTGATACCATGAAAAATAATGCCAACAGAAATTATGCCAATCAACAGCTGCAAACAGAGATGGCGCAGGGAGAAGATGCTAGCAGAGTTGATGCAAAGAGAAATGGTGCTAACAGGGATGAAGCCAACCAATAGCTGCCAACAGAGATGATGCAAAGAGAGATGATGCTAGCAGTGTTGATACAAAGAGAAATTATGCTAACAGAGATAATGTCAACCAACGGCTGCTAACAGAGATGGTGCAGGGAAAAGATGCTACCAGAGTTGATGCAAAGAGAAATGATGCTAACAGATATGATACAAACCAACAGCTGCTAACAGACATGTTGCATAGAGAGATGATGCTAGCAGAGTTAATGCAAAGAGAAATGATGCTAACAGAGATGAAGGCAAATGACAGATGCTAAAAAAGATGATGCAAAGGGAGATGATACGAAGAGATGATGCTAATCAAGACTATCTGTCTAAAGGTGAGTCTGAGGTCCTGTTTCCACTACAACATTTCTGTGTGAAAATGTAGAATGCCAGTTGTGTTTGGATTTCCATCTGGACAAGGAAGCCATTTGCAGCGAAAAGGAAATGGAACAGTAATGGAATGGCATCAGAGGTGCATGGAGACAGGCAAAAGGTGACACTTCACGCACCAAGGTTTGATTCACTGCTATGCACAGGTTGGTGGACCATAACAACGCAGTACTCCAGAGTTCTCGGACTGGCATGACTCCCAGTCCACCTCCTCATGGGAATCACCTGCCATTGCAGACCAGGGTCAATTCAACCTGTATTCTCCTCATCGCCTCTCCAAACAAATACTGGATATGCTCGCCATTGCTGGTGTTTACACCCGCCATAGTTTCCACATTTGTCATCACACCACCACGTGTTTGGTCCATTGCTTAATCTAACTACCAACTACCGGCTTTGCTTTCATGCTGCAGCATTTCTGCTGTTTCCTATAGTATGACGCGTACGGAGGTAATATTCAAAACATCGACATCTGCCCGCTGAACGTGTAACGGGGGGCCTGAGGTGAGTTTAATCAGGTGGTTGAGAGCAGGTGTTAGGAACAAGTAAGAACATAGTATAGAACCCGCAGACACATCAGCTAGCTATGGTTTCACATGTGTTCTGCCAAATACACCCAGGATCGACTTTAAACAAACTCTCAAGTGCCACTTTTTTCGTTTGACTAAAATAAAGAAGTAATCAAACGTAAGGGTTGGATAAGATGCTTGAGCGGATTCCTGCGGGCCGATTCTCGGCCGTGTTTGAAACAAAAGAAAAGAAACCAATTATTTTTTAGTGACTTCCTGCCAAGATTCTTCACACAAAAAAAGCAAGTAAACACATTTTGAAAGAAACGGTTCCGATCTCCACCTGCAGTTCGACGGCACTTTTGATTATTCAGTGTTCAGAGAAAAGCTCCATCCCCGGCGGTTCATTCTCAGTGGCAAATTTAAGTGCAGAACTCCTGGGAGGTCTTCACAAGCTCCGTCCACTGCGGCAAACACCCAACCGGGTGTGGGGAGGTGCTGGAGCCAGATCAGGAGTCACCATCTGAGACGTTCTCCTCCGCGCATGACGGACGGTCACCTCTTTCAAAGAATTGCTAGCCACTAGCATGTCTTTTTGTGCCTTACTAGACCACGCCCATTCCATGTTTCCAACCAATCACACAGCAGTGGTAGGACACCACAAGTTCTCTTCAGATGATGCGAGAACACTTGCATCGTCACCCCGGGAGCCAGATGAGCTCCCGACCGCCCTCCGACGCAAGGAGGTCTCACCTGCTCCAGCTTCCAGTGGAACTCCGCCGGTCTGAAGGTGTCCACCTGGGTGAAGTCCCTCCTGAGCAGGAACACCAGGCGGCAATTGTGGACGTAGAGGGAGTAGTGGTGGCGGTTCATCTCTGCAGGACAGGGGAGAGACGGTCAGACGCAGAATTGCCGGTCGTCGCCCGACCCAACAAAGTCCGTTTTTCTTCATCTGGTCTGGAACTGATTTCCGCGGCCGATGATGAAGATGGTGATGATGCTGGTTATGGTTATCTGCTCCTCCTTTGATATGTGACGCACAGCACTATTTGAAAAGAATCTAGTATGGAAACACACATTTGCAAAGCGTGAGGGGTTTCTACAGAATTTAATTTTACACCTCGAGGATCCCGTGGAGTTTTTGAGCAGCACGATGCGACCTCCCTCCGACACACAAATACATGCAGAGATGTTGCTAAGTGAGCACGCCATTTCAAATCCACATGAATCTCAAGTTTGCAGCAGAGAGGAAGGTGATGGAGTTTCAAAGGATAAACGTTTTGGTTCCATTCAGAATTTCAATTGACCTGAAATGGCACCTCTGCACTTTTTCTATTGTGTATTTTCGGTCCCGCGCGTCGTAGGGTTAGCTTGCGCTGGCTTCCGTCTGGAGCTCGGCAATGACATTATATACGCTAAGGCACATATGTCAAATTCAAGGCCAAAAGTGGCACGCTTGATCATTTTATGTGGCCTACGAGAATGTCTTAAAAGGTCTGATTGTGTTAGAGTAAATAAGTCATGTTACCCACGAAGTGACGGGAACCCCGCCATTAGATTGCAGTGTATCCACAGCAATTTGCGATTTTCAACAAGTGGAAATGAGAAATACAAATGATCCCGAAGAGAAAAGTTGATACAGATGGAAGCCTGTTTCAAGATGGGAAGACAAAAACATGTTTGTGGTTCAAGGAGAAAAAAGCGGTACGCCTTTTGTGTTAAGAGGCAGAGTCGGTTGTCAAAGAATACAATCTACTTCGGTATTTTGACACCAAACACGAAGCTAAGTGTGCCAACGTTAGCCTTCCAGAAAAACAACAAATTGTCCAAGAATTTAAAGCCAAACTACGATGGCAGCAGAATGTGTTCACAAAAGCCGCATCCAAAAACACTGCAGCGGTGAAAGCTAGCTTTACTGTGACTGAAAAAATTGCCGGAGCTTCAAAGTCTTTTGCAGATGGCGCCTTTTTGAAGCGGTGCATGCTAAAGGTCTGTGAGCAGGTGTGTCCCGACCGGATACAGACTTTTAAAAATGTCAGTTTATCAAGAAACACCATTTTGGACCGAGTTAGGGAACTGGCAGGAAACCTGGCAACACAGCTGGCTGAAGAAACTCGAAGCTAGATAGTTTTTTCATTACCTCTTGATGAAAGCACTACACAAATACAACGCAGCAGATTTTTATTAGAGGCGTTAAGTCGCACCTCTCTGCCACAGATTTTGTTATTTTGAGCTTATTACATATAGTGCTTTATATGGGTAGCAATGTATTTACTGTTTACAGGTTTGTGTATTCATGCAGATATATCTGTATGGCTTTGTGCAGCCATTAGTTTTTGTAAAATTCTACATCTGTCGCACATGTTCTTAGCAGCTCACAATTATTGGGTGTACCCTTTCTGTTATTCTGCCCCTCTCCATTGTGACAAAAAGGTTTTGAACAAAGTTAATGTTATAACTAGTGTGGGATGATATTTTCTTTATTCATTTGGATAGTTTGATCATTGATTGATGAAGTAATGTGGGTTTCCTAACCACCTATTTAAAAGGATTTATGTTGTAACGGAGCAACTAGTAAATATATATATTTTTTGACATCTATGCAAATTTGGAGTTATTTAACATTGAGGAGTAGTTACATTTTTTTTACATTTATACTGTTACTGCTACATGTGGCCGATGAAAATGAGTTTGACGCCCCTGTGCTAAGGTTACGTATGTAAACGGATACGTCCTTTTCAAACGTCGCCCACATACTTGAATGCGTAGTTTACGTCGCCATGGTTGCTAAGCGATGCATCCACTAGAGGGAAGTGTAGAGTTCCGTTTCAGACAAATATGGCGACGGAGGCGCAGCTGATGATGATGTAGGTTTTAAGACAAAGGTACCCTGATTGCACCAAGCACATCACACAACTTCCTGCGTTTGGCTATGTGTCCGCTAGCTCCCCTAGAATGCACAGGGAAGTGAATGTAGAGGATGGAAAGAAGGCTCCATCCACATTTGATTCTTAAAGAGAAAAATGCAGTGGTACCTTTACTTACACGTGCATCAACTTAGGAGTTTTCCGAGATATAAGCTGTATCTCTGTGGACGTTTTGCTTTGTGATAAAAGTCGAGATTGGCGTTAAGAGCAAAGGGAATGAGCGTGTAACGCCTACAACTGCCACTATCCAGGAAGTTGTAGCCCATAGAAAATCATGGAACAACACGAACGAGGTGTGTGTGTCATGGAATCGTCCATCCAGAGATGAAGAATTTGATGTTGATGTTCTACAGGGATTTGATGCAGCAGATGAAGGGAAAGTCAATGGACGAGGCGTCGGAAAGAGTTATTCAAAGCCTATCTGGGATGGTTTGATAGGTTTAAAAAGAGGTTTAGCAATAAAGTGAAACAAAGTGTGCAAGTTAAAGAATTAGAGTGTAGAATTAAGTGTGTAGCCAGGAAGTTAAGTCAAGGAATAGAGTATCACAAAAAAAAAAAAAAAACAACTTCCTCCACCCATCTCTGCATGCGGCATCTTTGTTGGATATACAAGGTAAATACATTTCATTAAACCACTTTAGTTCTTTACATTCTCTTTTATTATGTATAATACTTTTTTAACATTATTTTCATAAAAAAGGATTTTTTTCTTATTTAAAAAAAATAACAAAACTTGGGGCTGGAACAGATTAATAGCATTCCAGTTCATTTTAATGGGGAAATTTAATTTTGATTTACGAACAAAAAACCACATTCACGCACACGACCTGAACGCATCTCAAGACATCGACGGACTGAGCTTTGAACGTCACGGCGTCACGGATAAATGAAACACGGTTACGGAGCCGGTCCGCCTCCGACTCACCGGTCTTATCGGAGTTGCAGAGCAGGGTTTCCTTCTCGGCCCGGAGCCCCGGACTGGGTCCGTGCTTCATCCAGGTCGCGATGGTGAACTGGTCCGTCAGGTTCTGGGGAACCACCCAGTCTGGGATTTTAGCCGCCTGGTGGCCGTCGAAGGTGAAGATCAAGTCGCTGTCCCGTCCGCTGTCGGCCATCAAGGACGCCGTCCAGTTGGTGGCAGCGGCGGGGGCGGGGAGGAGGTCGCTGATGCCCGAGGAGGCCCCTGGGCGACGACGAAGGAGGGGACGGGGGATCAAACAGGTGCGACAGGAGACGTGTCAGTAACAATCACGGCGGATAGGCGGCGAGCACTGGCCTAACCTTGGCGATGATTACTCACGAATGAGGCAGATGGCGGGGCTTAATACGTAATCAATGGGCCGGGATTGATAGGGGAGGCGGGTATTGATTCACGACAAATGAAACTGACTTTCAGGAGGAAAGAGACGTGAGTCAACCGCTGAGATGTGCCGGCGGCGGTGAGAAAAGAGGGAAAGGAAAGAGGAGGCAGCCTTGAAATTGTAGCCTGGAGGAGAGGCGGATGGAGTGTGTGTGACCTCTATTCCACACCACACACACACACATACACACACGCACACACACTGACCTCCCTTTAAAAGCAACTCCATCACTGCTTTGACACAATAACCCCAATATGTTGAGGCCTTAACACTCTTTGTCAATGTTGACGGACATTAACGTTATTATTACTATTATTATTGTTCTTGAATCCGCGCTCACCTTCGCTCCCCCCTGCCGACGCATTACAGTGACTAATTCGTCCTGTGTGTTAAAACCGTTCATAAATCATTTGTAGCAGATTAGGGTGGCGATAAATCAACGCAACAGGGGCCTGGCTGGCAACGTTGGATTCCAACATGGCTGTCGTGTTCGGGCGAAAGAAATCAAGGCCGTTCAATCTGCTGCACCGGGCGGGTAATAGTTTTTTCTCCTCCCTGTAAACCTCTGTTTCTCACACTTCGGCGTCAGCGTAATTAAATTCCCCGAGTAAATAAATGTACACCCCCTCCCCCCCGAGCCGCCGCCTGCCCGGACTCTGGCTGCAACCTTCCCTTTGCCCGATGTCTCCGTTTACGTTATCTCAAATTGATTGTGCTGTTTTTTTTTTTTTAAAAAAAGGCAATTACGATTTATTGTGCCGCCGATCTGATAACGATTGCGAGCTGCCTTGAAAAGCGACTCTTTAGCGGCGAGGTGTGCTTGTGGACATCGCGCCGCTCTGCATTCGGATGAGCCCACGATGCGGACTGGTGAAGGCCATCGGTTAAAGCCGACATGGAACCCGCCGCTTCCGCCGTGGCTTCTATTCGGCGCTCGGGGCGCCGACGCCGCCACGCCGTTGCTCATCAGTCACCGGGCTACGACTACGACTCGGGGGGCTAATGTCCTGCTCCGTCACATCATTAGCGACGCAGGTTGCCTCTTTGGTCCGGCCTCCACTTGGCGCCGGATATAAAGAAGCCTTCAGATTTCGATTTAAAAAAAAAAAAAGAGCGAGAGAGCAGAGAAAAACGCCTCGGGCGCCGTCTGACCCGTCGACTCCGGACATGGATTTTTACCGAGTGGCAGGTTATTTCGAATTCACTTCAACTTTCAGCTCGTGGCTTCGGCCCGAGCGAACCCGTCATCCCGGCAGAGGTTAGAATCCGCCCCCGACTTGCGGCGCATTCAATCGCTCGCTAATTGCGATTCAAATCCGGCGGGGACTGACCGCAGAGCTTCTGCAGGGACTTCTCCGAGTAGGTCTCGCGGTCGCAGCCTTTCCCGATGTGGCCGGTCTGCAGCTCCACCGTGGTTTTCACCGACGACAACGGCCCGCCGCACGTCTCCAGGCGCATCTTGGGAAACAGCTGCTTGCTGCCGGTGCCCGGCTCGTAGTCCACTCGTTTGTTCCAGCCTGGGGAAGGAGACGGAGGCGGAAATATCAACAGAGTTATTAACAAGGTAAATATAAGCACCTGACATTTGTAAAAAGTCGTGTTTTAACACATTTCTCCTTCTCTTTTCTTTACGTCTGACCATCTGTTGAAGCGCCCGGGACGCGAATCAATCTCGGACACGTTGGCGAAGTCTGGCGGGGGAGGTCGGGTATGGCGCCAAGAAGGCCGGCAATTAAAATCCGGGGCCAGATCTGTTTCCGAAGGAGCCCTGGCGGAGGCGCGAGCTCCACCGGGCGCCGCCTGCTGGTTACTACCTGCTTATGTAACATGTCGCTCGGAGGAATCATGAGCGATAACTGCATTTCTGAGCAGCTACGGTCCTCACCCCGTCACCATCTGCTCTGTCATATGAAACCTGCTATTCTTCTGCTCTGGCCAAGCTCTTCATTAATAATTCATTCATTATCTGTTCCGCTTATCCCCAAACTCAGCCCAGCTGTCAGTGTGCTCGGCGGTCGGTCGCAGGGCCACACATAGAAACATACCACCATTCACATGTTCTGGAGAGGGAAACTGCCAATAATGCTGGGATTCACAAATCATATGGAGACATCCATCCACCTATCTATCTATCTATCTATCTATCTATCTATCTATCTATCTATCTATCTATCTATCTATCTATCTATCTATCTATCTATCTATCTATCTATCTATCTATCTATCTATCTATCCATCCATCCATCCATCCATCCATCCATCCATCCATCCATCCATCCATCCATCCATCTATCCATCTATCCATCTATCTATCTATCTATCTATCTATCATGCAGCCAACTAACCCCCCAATTATCAACTGATCTATCAATGTTTCCATCCATCCATCCATCCATCCATCCATCCATCCATCCATCCATCCATCCACCCCTTCAGATAACCAACAACAGCTCTGTAGCCAATGATTAGATAGAAATGAGTGTGCAGGCCCAGCAGCCTGAGAAACAGCTCCTTCGAATTCATCACTCCTGATGACGATGTGCGATTCCAGGAATAAAGACACAGCAGGTTAAAACAAAACGGATAGATCTCAGCCTGACTGATGCTCTTTTCTCTGTCTTTGACTTAAAAACCGACGGGCTCGTCAGTGGACACACACACAAACACACACACACACTGGAACAATAGCAAACAGAGAGGACTCATCCCGGTAGTGACAGGAAGGCAGTATCAGTATACAGGTCACCTGAAAGTCGGCGTCGCGACTAAAAATAAGCACCAACCTCTCCCTCCTGAGCCGTTCGGAGACGGCGGCAGAGCAAGGCAGGACACAGGTGGCATCTTTTCAAGCTTCAAAATAAAAAAATACGCCGAGCCGGCTGCCAATTCCGGACCACGCCGGCTGTCGCCCCGGCCGGGAGTTGGCGTGTCAGGGGAGTTTTAGCCGCGCCTGCGGAAAATACCCGGGAACTATCGATACTAACTGTGCTGGGGTACGGCATCTTTACGCTGGAAATAACGATAACAACCGTAATTATTATAGTGACATCAAAGAAACCATGCAGTCCATTTTCTATGGAGGAGGCATGCGAGTCAATGGAGGGGAAAAGAAACGCACCGGACCGGCTGGTTGCTGTTGGTGAGCAACACTTGATAATAAAAGGAAGAAGAACAGCAAAGAAACAGTGAAAGTGAAACTTCAAGAGGGATGAGGTGATCGTCGTTTAAATTCGCGATCGCGAAGATGCTAGATTCATTAGCTCATCACCTGTGCATCATTTGATTGGCCGCTTGAGCCAAGCGAAGCCAGGGTTGAGTTTGGGTGATTATGTTTATAGGTTGGAAAGTGTCCACTCCTGTGACCTCTTAATGTCAAATGTGTATTTGTCTGGAGGGGTGGATGGGTGGATGTGACCAACATCAGCTAAAGAATCCAGGTCCCATCAGGCATACAAGTGGGTTCTCACCAAGGATAAGAATATAATTCCCTCTTGAATCCATCACGAAGCGGTTCAGAGTGCGGAGGCCGGACTGACAGGATTCAAGGGGCACTTTGGTCACTCCAAAGTACAAAAAATGTTCATTCATTCATTCATGGATGAGGTTGGCGATCTTCAAAATCGTTCAAAAGCGATGGGATTCGGACCCATCTCCACAACAGCACCACTCCTGAGCCTGCCCAAATTTGGCTCAAGAGTAAGGCTTAGGCTCAGGGTAGGGTTAAGGCCGGGGATTAGGATTACAGCTCTGGTTAATCCACTGGTACCGGTACCAACTTTATACAAGTAACAGGGGTGTAAAACTCAAGGCCCGTGGGCCAGATTAGGACCGTGAACAAGTTCAATCCAGCTCGCAAAGCTAAAAAATACCAGGTTTGAGGAGTAAATTGAACAATAGGTACCTAACAGTAGTTCATATGTCATGATTTTACTGATCCGGAGCACCTTGGAATAGATTTTCCCCCATGTTGCCCTTGAGCTAAAATGAGTTTGACACCCCTGAATTAGACAATTCAGGGTCCCTTATGAACCTCGTGCATGTGTTTGGACTCTCGGAGGAACCCGGAGAACAAGAACAAACCCCATGCAGACATTATAATAATTTATCCTTCATTAATCCCCCCTGGGGAAACTCATTCTCCGGCTGCCGTCAACCAGAACCAGGGGAGAAGTTAGGGGTTCAGTGTCTTGCTCAACAAAACTTCAACACACTAGAAGGAGCTGGGAATCGAACAAGGAATGCTCAGTTCCAAAGACAGTTGCTCAACTTCCAGCGCCAGGCCGCCCCAAATATGGAGCATGGAGACTCCACAATGTTTAATATTTCTTTTTGCTTTCCCAAACGCCTTATTGTTTTCCCATTCTGAACTGCTAATTGATGGATTTTAAATTTCCCCTAGTCCGCCACCAGATAATTCACCAGATGATGAGATGGTCTTCAATTTAATCTTTTCTTTCGCAGATGAAATGAAAACAAAAAAAAAAAAAAACAAACAGAAGGAAAGAAAACAACACCCTCTATTTATGTCAACTGTGTCATCACTTCTGCGGAACTGTGGTTTCGCCAGTGGTTCTGCTTCCGATGTGTTTTTCCCTGGATTCACGCAAAGAAAGCGAGGCGGGTTCCAGAGGGGAGCGAGGCTCACTTTGAATTCACGATTCAGCTGGACGATGGAGCTTCAAGGACGGGAATGTGCAGTGGGCTTAATAAAACTGAGAGGCAGGGTGTGTGTGTGTGTGCTGGGTCAAACTCTGCGCCGATGCTCATTGACAGATACACAGATCCTGCGCTCTTCCGTTTATTCCCCGCACAGCGATTATCTTTTTAAAGCTGATTTCTGCATCTTTTATTCTAATGCATCACTGACCTCATTATAAGGTTTGTTTTGTTTGTTTTTAACGGGGACTGGGGTTCGTTGCGCGCAGGTTTCGCCGAAAACGAAACCGAATCTGTGGTAATTGGCTCGCATCGGCCTCGAGGCCCCAGTGATGGAGGTTTGCCGCGATGTGATGAACAGCGGCCACTTAATGAAAGCAGTCACGGCTGTCGTTTCACCAATAAGAGCCTTTTTCCCTTTCCTTGTCCGAGATGGGAATTCCTGAAATATGATAGGAAAGGACGGCAGGAGAAGTTGAAAACGCTCTGACGGTGAGAAAATGAACGTCTGAGACTTCGGTGCAAAGGGCTAGCATAGCTTATTAGCCGCTTTCATTCAGTCAGGACAGTTCCAAGATGTGTCCAGCTTGAATTCCGTTCCACCTCCTCCTCCAGGGGACAACTTTGAGTTTTGCATTCCCCAATCAAAACAACCCATTGGAGAAGAAGAAGAAGAAAAAGAAGACGAAGACAACAGTGACAACATGGAGCTGGAAGTTGAGCAGCGTTCATGTTCTGCATGGCAGGAATAATAAACATGAATGATCAGATGGGATGAGGTGTTATTATCTTTTTCCGCAGCTAGCTAAACTGCAGACTTCTTTTGGAGAACAGGTAGATGTTGCTCTGTGAGCCCCACAACCCCACGGGCGTAGACAGTATTAGCTGCAGTTGCGCCAGATGCACGGAGGAGCAGATTCATTCCTGAGAAGGTTCTCGGAACAGCAAAATTTGGGACGGTTTCTGGTTTCTTGGATGAACGATGAGACGAGATCAAGCGTGCTCAAGAGAATTTAAGAGTTTACAGAGCTAATGTCTGGGTTGAGGCTTCGACTACCGTTAAAACTGGCGCTTCCGCAGGAGGCGAGGACCCGCAGGGCCAACTCTCACCATGAATTTTCACTTGCCGGGAAAGGCGCCGTCACTTGTGTTAAAACACAAACCTCTCACACCTTAGAAAGTTACATCCTCACCTGAGATCATCTCATTTAGGTCCTTCACATCTCAGTTTTTCACGCTCCTGGCAGATGTTGCTCCTCTGCATCAGGTGTCACCATAGCAACAACATTTTTCACTATGTATTTATAGATATGATTCGGCTATTCTAGTTCTCGCATACTTTTCTCATATGTACCGACTGCGTTGTGAGAGCAGATTAAACAACATGATGATAATAAATACTGATGTATTGAAGTGTGAGTTTTGATGAGATGAAGAAATTGGATTTCTCGAAAACACCCTTCGGCGTGAATCCCCCACTGCCGCTCCATGGAAGAAAACGTGGGTCTCTCACAACCAGAGTTAAACTTGTTGTTTAAAACTGCACAACACACTCATACACACACACACATATACTGTGTCTCGATAACTTTAGCGTTAGCAGTGGCTAGCACGGCCTGGAAACAGACATCTAATCGTAGATTTATAGATCAAGCCGTTGGCGGTTCTGATTCGATTCCACCAGCGCTAATGGAGAAACACAAGGTTAGCGATCTGCAGAAAACGTAGAATTGTAGGAGAAGCTCCCCGACCCCCCCGTCCCGGAAACCCTGCATCTAATAAGCCGAGGAGCTGTCAATGTGTCGAACCGGCGCCCATGGTTGGAACAGGATGCTGTCTTGCACACTGCAGGAACTTTTTGCTGTTCCTGAAACTTTTTTAAGGAACCAGGTTTCCCTGAGCATTGGGACAGCGAAGGTGGACCTCGTCTCTTTTCACAGTGCCATTGAAACTCATGGGCGATGCTGATCGGTGAGACTCCCAAGCCACGCCCATTAGCATAGACTTCCTGCTGAGTGTAGAGTGCTATCGAAAAACTACCATGGTGACTGATCGGCTGTTTTCTCATGACAAAATGGGCAAAAGCAACGACAAATGGAATGAAGACGATGTCTGCGCTCTTCTGGCCTTCTGGCGTTTCCAGAGCTCACAGAGAAACATCAACAGGTTCTCCAAAAATAAGTCCGCATTTAGCTAACAGCAGGGTTCTTCACATGGAGAAACAGAGTAGGGAGAATATAAAAACCAATTCAATACTTCCTGCAGAATGCGGAGTGTCATTTTTAAAAACGCTCGAGGTCACTGGTCGGCTGTTTTCTTGCGACAATAATAGAGGTCCAAGGTTTTCCAAGCCTCGTAGAGGAACATCAACATTTTGGCCGAAATTCGTCCGGAGTTAGGTAACGGTGGGGTTCTTAAGAGAGCAGGGAGAAGATAAAAACACTTCACCCCATCTGACAGTGCATGGTTATCATTCCAGCCTGTGGCAGCTTCCACCTCCATGTTGCCCTTGTGGCCTTCCTCTTCTTCTTCGATGGTTTGTTATTGAGTGTGCCGCTTAAGGTGCACGTTGCACCCCTACCCGGGTCCCTTGCTGCCAGTGGGAATGCAAAACTAAAAAGTTCCTCCAGGGGAGGCTAGCTCCTGGAACGAAATTTGTGCCGTACACTTCAAAAAACTTCGAAAAACAGCTCGAATTGTTCCATCACCTCAAGAGGTCGATGCCAAAGTGGGGTAACAAGGCTTTAGAGAAACCACGGACTCTGTCTCTGTCGAATGGGATCATTAGTACCCGACCATTTCGAAACTCCTAAATAATACCTCAAAGAAAACAACCGGTCGTATCAGCAGTGAAAAATCATTCATTGTTAGCAACAGGGAAACCCCCATCGCCCCCAAACATCTCTGCAGCCAAGGGGATACATGGCTGACGACAAGAACAAGATGCAGCTTCTTGTTAAACCGCAGCTGAGTCACCGCTGACTCACCAGCCATCAATCAGGCTGCTGAGATAGTGGACATCTCCAAATACCAGGGGACCCCCTCCCCGATCCCCGCCATCCTCTCCGCAACACAGCGCTAATGTTTGACGTGTTCTGTGGCCTGGCCCGTGACAAACCTCTTACCGCCGCCGCTGAAACACGTGACCTTTTTCTGGAGCCGTGAAAATAATTAATAATAACGTGTATTAATTCGAAAATAGAATTTAAAGACCAAGCTCCGCCATCCTGTGCGGCGGTGATGCCTGAGTTGCTTTACTTCCCTCGATGAATAACGAAAGCCTATTTAAGATTCTCTGAAGGACGCAGTTGCTGCTGACGCTGTTACTCCGCGGCGCAACAGCATGCTGACTTGACGGGGCGCACGTACGAGCACGCCCCCCCCCCCCCCCAATGAAAAGATGCATGTGCATTGGAATCCTGAAGGATTGTCAACCACCCAGGAGTCAAAGTCTGGGCTTTGTGATAGTGGGCATGGCTAACTTGCACATAAATCTGGTATCAGGTGGCACGTGCTGATCACTGATCCGACTGCTAACATCTATCGCCTAAAACACAGGAAGTTGCTTCAGAAGGCAAAGATGACAGGGATTAGCGTATTAGTTAGCGGAATTAGCACCAGCAAAGCCAACCGGACGATAACAGTGGAGAGAAGAGCAGAGACAAGCACTGAAAGTAGCACCGTTGGTCGGCTTTGTTTGTTTACCCTCTAATCGGTGGCTCAGTGGGTTTGACCAGTCACGGCACCTGTGCACATCTGAATACCAGATATTCGGTTGTGTGAAACAACCACCTGTTCACCGCTTCACTTTGGTCCTTTTCATTTTTCAAGCTCGCCGATGGCAAATGGTGGCTGTGATTCTCGGCTAACTGTTGCCATGGTGAACCTGTGAATGGAATCTTCCAAATAATAGAACATCGTGATGCAAAGGGGGAAAATATTTCTCTGATTTTCCTTCCATATTCTGAATGGGACGTCGCGATGATGTCTCTCGGGTGACACGAACGCTGCGAGCCGGTTGCGTCGTCATCAAGGGTCAGGTGCATACAAACCCTCGGCAGTGCGGCTGTTGCAGGAAGCGAGTGTCCCACTCAAAATTGACGCTCCTGGTGAGCCAGACTGGTGAAACATAAACTTAATGCAATTGGTTATCGGCATTTAACACGATAACCCGGAATGGGCAAGAAAAAGTCGATTTGCGTCACATCTGAGTTCTCGGATGTTTATATTTTTAGCCAAATGTGGCTCTGCTGGATAATGGTTCTGGGCTACGGCATGTGTGTGTGTGTGTGTGTGTGTGAAATGCTGACACGGTATTTGAGTAGTGTGTGAGGTGGGTGGCTCATCATTACATGTCTCACCCACCGGTGGGAGAGGTAATTTACATTTAAAAGAGCACTCAGCTCTTTCTTTCCTCGCCCCCTTCCCTCAGCCGCCCTGTCCTTCCTCGCCACCCTCCTTTCCGCTGACCGCCATCTGTCTCGTCTCTCCTTTCATTTCTACCTGCTCCACAATTCACGGTTCTATTTCCAATCAGGGCTGTCAAATAGAATGCGTTAATCCAAATTGGATTAATCTAAATTAATTTAAATTAATCGAAATTAATCTGCATGATTAATTTGATCGAGTGCACGGCTTCCCGACTCCATCAAGTTGGATGAGTCCAAACAAACATCACGATGGGAAGTTTGAGTCCAAAACAGCAACCAGGAGAACACGATGGAGTGACAGGAAGTAGTTGTCAAGCTTGCAGGAAGTAGTCTTTTTTCTTTCAATGGGTCACTTCCTCCTCAAAGAATTGTGTCGAAGCAGGGATTCTTCTGCAAGTGAACTCTCAGTTTACTCGCGGCGGCCTCAGATCACATAAACAGCAAGTCTGTCTTTAATAAAACATTGAGGTAATGATTCATTCATTCGTCATCTACACTACTCATCCTGCACTGGGCATCTTTGGGGTATATTTAAATTTATATTGCATATAAAGACAAGCAAGCATTCACCGACTCATTCATGCATCCGGGAATTTTTGGTGTCTCCAATGAACCTTCTGCTTACTTTTGGACTGTGGGAGGAACTCCTGAAGGAACCCCACGCAGACACGGGGAGAACATGGAGATTCCACACAGAAAGGTACCTTGTTGGAATTCGACTGAGGGATTAAGCATAATTAATCTGAGTTAAAATCTGAGTTAATTTCAAATGGTTTGATAACCTGACTCCCAACATGTTCAATTCTCGGTGCAACATTTAAAGTAGGGATGTGGATAATTCCCGCGTGAAGCTAACTACTACTACTAACTAATTATTCAACGAATCAGGAGCAACTTTGATTTTTGTTTTCCATCTAGTGAAATCTCTTTCCTTAAATTGTCCGGTTATTTTGGCTTCGCTGAGCTCCCGAGAACTATGAAAGACTGTTGTTTTGGTTGTTGTTCACTTTGTGTCACCGGCTAGCTGCTAACACCGAGAGTAGCCGCACTGCCAGACGCTCCTTATAACAGATTGGGTACAAATAAAAAGCCAAAAGAAGAAAAGGAGAGCAAACGTGGCGGCGCTTCGGCTCGAGAGGGAACGCGGGATCTCAGTCGTGGGAAATAAAGCAAATTCGGAAATGGATTGGCGTCCCGCGCAGGAGATAATGGATGTATTCTAATGAAATTAAACTCTCTCCTTCTGCTTGGAAACCTTTTAAACCCTCCCCAATTTGTCTGCTGTAACTCATTTTTTTTTTGCACCGTCCCCCCTCTTTTCGAGTATCGAGAGGAAATGACTATTTAATCCCGGGAAAGCAGGGACGAAGCAATTTCATATCGGCAAAACACTTTTTTTGGGATGGGGGGGAAACCCTGTCGGATTTTCACTTTTGGCGGACTAAGAGACACGTCCTCTGTCTCCGCTCGGGGGACCTGGCGGTCGGGGGGGGTGTTGAGGCCGGCGGGGATATGAAGTGTAATCCCTGCAGTAGGTTGGCCTCTGGGTCGGCTGCCTCTCCGCGGGGTGGTGATGGCGGGGGCTTTTCAGCCGTTGCTCTTTGCTCACCACCTAAACCTGGCTGCCAGAATGGAATTGGAGATCAAGTGCGGTCCGGGTGAGCTAGCAGGACCCCGAGTGGGCCCGGGAAGGGGGGGGGGGGGGGGGGGTGCTACTATCCGTTTTGCAGCTTCAGGTTCACCCGATCAGGCAATCAATATGTGTCATTTTCCGTCTCAATGTTGTCTTGGATGGGAGTCATTCCAACATCAATTCATTCATCAATAATCTGCAGGGGTTGAGGGGCGGGGCTTAACCTGGACCATCACCTGTCAATCAAAGATACAGATTTAATTCCCTCTCTCATAACTGAAAAAAATGTCATTAATTCACTCATGCATCACTCCTTGTACTCCTTGTCTGGCACAGGGTTGTGATTGAAGCTGTAGCCAATCGGAAGTGAGATTGCGCTAGGGGCGGGGTTTAACCCGGACTGTCACCTGTCAATCAAAGGTGACAGTATCTTCAATGATGACTGTTTTTGGACTACAAGGAACATGGAGAAGGCGGATGGGAGAACCTTGAGACCCCACCAGAATGTGAAGACCGTCCAACACAGGTGTTGCGACCTCCTTCTGTCCGATCCAACGACGGTGCTGAAGATCCACTGATGGTTGAGAAGGAAGTAGGGGTTGCACAGTGACGACAAATTCAGAATCGGAAAATGAGGTATAGTTGTTTTTCCAGATCACGTATTACGGGATGTGTGTCGGGGTGAGGGGGTTTAAAATTGCATGTTGGGTTTTGTTGCTTTTTAAAAAGACGCCAGACTTGAAAGAGGAGATGAAAAAGTGAGGGAGATGAAGGGAGACCAGTGCTTTGAGGTGGTGGTGACAGAAGAAGAAGGAGCAGGCGAGGAAAAAAGAAAGACAATCAGAAGGACGAAGGACAAGGAGCGGTCACTCTCGGCGTCTCCTGGACGACCGAGTCGACATCAGAAGGAGCTCCTCTGACAGCCGCTCTTGAGGACGGCCAGACAGCCGCCTCCAGCGGAGAAGGTCACCAGCCTTCACGAGAGGGAGGAGGGTGTCTGTGTCTTAGGCTGTTTGGAGAACATCGGGAGTCTTTATGTCTTCATTTTTGTGTGTTTTTCGGTGGCCCGACAGGGGGGCGGGGCCAGATAGCACCAGCTAATCTTCTCCTCTCCCACCTACAAACTTCCTGTCCCTCCCTTCATCTGATCTTCTTCTACACCTCCTGCCTGGTAGCTCCAACCTCCAACCTCTCCATCCATGTCCAAACCATCTCCAGAACATCTAACATGTGCCATCCCTCTCCGTCCTCCTCGCTCCAAGAAGAGACTCCCCAGATCTTCTTCTCTGCCGCCTTGCTGCCAGGTCTTCAAACACTGGTATCCAAACCAGAAAACATCAATGGTCTCACCTCCATCTTCTCCACCTTTCCATCTCACCTGAGATGTTTCTCTTCCCTCTCCATTGCCCTGAACTACCTTCCGCACCTTCTTCATCTCCACTCCCTGTAGCCTCACCCTTTCACTTGGGTTCCTCCCATTCACTCACTTGTATTCTCGCTTGTCGGAGCCGACCTTCATTCCTCTCCTTTCCACCTCCACCTCTCTAGATGTTCCTCCACCCGCACTACAGATCACATTATCATCTGCAAAGCTTGATAGTCCATGAAGATTGAGGGCTAAGATGGGCTTCGGAGATGATCCCTGATGAACTCGCATCTCCAACTCTCACATCTACTCGTTTTAGGATCTTCTCCACTTTCCGCGCAGACGCTGGAGGGGATCGGGAAGGGGGTGTCCTGGACCTGTCAATCACAGAGCGGCGTTCAATCCGGCCCGCAGATCAACGCATTTCCGCCCGCTTTCTCCGGCTTTTACTTCTAAACCGCCCGCAGGCGGCTCTATCAGACGCTCTCCCCAGAAAGTGCGGTACCATCTTTTGTTTATCTTCATTTCTCCGCCGCTCTCTTACTATTTGATTTTACTCTCCCGCTTTGGCTCTTTCGCTCTGACGTCCTTTGATTCTGCAAGATGTTTTTCTTCTCTCGTTCTCGGCGCTCAAAGCCGACAGCCCACCCACCGCCGCCGCCGCCCCTCCCCCCTCGGTGAAGGAGAGACTGACAGCTCCGTGATGTTTTGTTTTTTATTTTTTTTTTATCTCATGGTGTGCGTATGTGTGTGTGTGTGTGTGTGTGTGTGTGTGTGTGTGTGACATCGCGTAAAACCCAGGAACAAGTCGGCGTGAGAATCGTCAGATACGGGTCTTTTTATCAAGACTGCCATCGCATCCTGTAAACCATGTGACCTCCCCAGGTGTATTTATCACACGCGCTCAGTGTGTCAAACATCCATGTCTGCTCCAGACACTATTCTATATAGTTCTGTATCAATTTGTATATATATATATATATATGTATACATATTATACATATATACATATATACATATAAGATAAGATAAGATAAGATAAGATAAGATAAGATAAGATAAGATAAATTTCCCCCCTTTGGGGATATTTCTTTGTCACAGCGGCGTAAAAGTTGTAATGTTAAAAAAAAAAGGAAATTAATATGAATATGAATGGAAATAGAAAGGCAAAAGACAGGAGATAGCAAATCCACAAATAGCCACAACAGCGGATAAATAGACAAAAGACAACAACAACAACATCAGGGATGACAATGAGTGAGGGTGAAAAATACACAACTAGAACTAAACATCAATATAAATAGAGTGACAAAAATAAATAACAGTAAATATAATAAATAAACAAAATCAGGCAGGATGTGTGTGGGCTGGGACAAACAAGGATAAGAGACACAGCAGTTAGGACATAATTTGAATGGGTGAGGTAGTTAGACTGTGGAATTGTAGAAGCAGCGCAGGTGCACTTAGGCTGGTCAGAGTTGTGTGTCGTCCAGACTGCTGCTTTACAGTCTGATGGCCGTGGGCACAAAGGAGCATCTGAAGCATTCCTGCATCGGGGTATGATAAACTGTTGGCTGAAGGAGCTGCACATCAGCCACAGCTCATGGTGCAGGGGGTGGGAAGGATTGTCCAGGATAGCTCCCGGCTTGTCCTTCAACCTCCCCGCTACCACCGATTCAAGATGGACCAGGTTCAGTCTCGCCACCAAAGGGTCTTTCCTCACTATCTTATTGTGCCTATTGACCTCACCAGTCCTGGCACCGCCCCACCAGCACCCATACCGAAGACCACCATGGCTACCATAGACCGGTAGAAGGTCTTGAGGAGCCCGCTACAGACGCCAAACAACCTCAATCTCCTCAGAAAGAACATCCCGCTTTGGCCGTGACCAGTCCAGTTTGTTGTTGATGTGTCCCCCAAGTTACTTGCAGGAGTCCACTATCTCCACCCCTTCACCCTGGATGGTAATCGGTACATGTCTCCTCCGATTCTCCCGGAAGTCCACAACCACCTCCTTGGTCATGGAGATGTTGAGTAGGAGGTGGTGCTGGTTGCTCCACTCAACAAACCCATGATCGGACCTCTGTCCACCTTGCACATCCTTGGTGCAAGGTGTTGATGGGGGTGGGGGGGTCAGAGCATCCAGCAGAGGTGTGAGGAGGTGAGGAGGAGGGTCACTGGGGTGTCAAACCTATTGATGAGAAGATATATCTATATCTATATCTATGTATCTATATATCTATACATATATCTATCTATATATATATATATAAAAGATATGTCAATATTCATATGTCATACTTATGGATATGTCAATTCTGTGATAAATAAGGTCATTTTCACCACTTGACTGCCCTTTGTGTGTGTTTGCGTTTGTGTGCGTGTGTGTGTGAGTGTGTGTGTGTAAATTGTCTCTGCTTACGTAATGCTTTCAAATCTTGTAGTTTCAACTTGCAATCACCCATTCACACACACTCAACAAACTGGGGAAAGGGGGCTGTCAATGTCTTGCTCAAGGACACTTTGTAAATCCTGAAAGTGTGTGTTATGCATGAGTATCTGCCTGCACACGCGCATGCAGGATGATAGGAAATTGACGGGTGACACCTTCAATCGCCAGATCTGAATTGACCACTGTGGAGAAAAAAAAAAAAACACACAAACACTCGCCCTGTTCCACTTGTACATCGAAATTGTTCTGAGAAAAAAAAAAATCAATTTTTACTCGGAAATGCATGGGGAAAGGGGGCGGAGCCTGCAGCTGCAAAGGTGCAAGGAGACGCCAACCTCTGCGGCTCTCTTTGGTTTATTGTATCTCCAAGAACATGCCATGTTACTACAAATGAAAGAGATAACAACAGAGCTGAATGGAGAAACGTAGCTCCGTAACAAGCGGTGTATTCTCCTGCTTATCTCCCCCATCCTGTGTGTGTGTGTGTGTGTGCGTGTGTGTGTGTGTGTGTGTGTGTGCGTGAGAGAGAGAGAGATCATGCGAATGCACGTCTGTGTCAAAAGCGAGAGCGACAGAGAGATGAGATACGAGATAAAAGGTGGGCTGCTGTAATTGTTTTGGAGTTTAAAAGTGTTTAAACTTTTCAGGGAGAAAAAAAAAAGTTTGAATGCACTTTAGCAGGTTTAAGCATTAAACTGTACTGAATCATGATGACAAGCACACAAAACTCATAAAATGGCCAACCTTGTAGTTATTGTAGGGCTAAACAGTCTTTGCTTACAAAGCGCTTCCACAGCTGTTTTACGCTGGACTGCAATCACACACACACACACAAGCGCAGTATTTTGCACAAAGGCAAGTCGGTGCGACAGACGGGAATCGAAACGCAGACCAATCTGCAACACACACACACACACACACACACATATATAGATGTGGGCATCTCTTACTCCTCCCCATCTGTCCCTCTCACCAACCTTGCAAAAGCAGCAATCGCCACAGTACCTCCGCCAGCCACAGTAAACATACCTCGATTCAAGAAAGCATGCGTACGTACGTGGTTACACGCACGCAGACACGTGCACGCGCACAACAGATCGAAAAAAGAAGGTTTTCAAAGGTGGGATTAACGGCGAGAGCCTGGAGAGGTAGTTAACGTCGCCCACGTCGGCTCCCGACTGCTCTGGTTACGGCGGCGCATGAAAAAGTCTGATCATCACGATGTAAGAACAACTCTTGACGTGCACACATGCGTGTGTCTGAGTGTGTGTGTGTGTGTGTGTGTGAGATCACACCCTGCACGCGGTGCATAATGAAACATTTGCCCTTGAGCAGTAGAAAGAGGAAGCCGTGTCACATCCGCTCACGTGGAAGTCGAATCCGCCGTCTCTTGAGTTACAAACCTTTGTTGATGGGATCCGTGACTCCACCCCCTTGAGGTCAGGAAAAGGTGTGTGTGTGTGTGTGTGTGTGCGTGTGTGTGTGTGTGTGTGTGGAGGGGGTCGTGCCAGGGTCACCCATGCTGTAAAAGGGTGGAGTCAACTCTCTTCCCCGCCACCACTGCCACCACACCTACAGATAATTAGACATTTTCCAAGATCCCAACCCCAGTGGGAAACACGGATTGCGTTTGTTTGCACGTGAATCTGACGTGCACATGCTCTACTTCGCTGAATCAGCGCTCGGCTCGGGCCTCGTTAAAGCCGCCGCCGCCACCGCCGCCGCCGCCGCCACCGCCGCCACCGGCGTGTGATGCGCTAAGAGCTGTGCGCCGCTGATCACAACGGCACGAACTTGACAAGATAATTCCTCGAGGAGGGAAGAAAGGAGGAGGAAGGGAGAGAAAAATAGAGGTTTGGGTCGGGGATGGAGGAGAAGGAAGAGAGGGGGAGCAGGAAAAAGAAAAAGAGAGACGATACATTCGCGTTTCGGAGGTGAGCGGAACCCCGGACTTGATGTATGCACTCACATCTTCTGCCGGAGTGATGGGAACACACACACACACCGCAGCGCAGCTTAGGCTGGGGCGTCACAGAAATTAGCATAACTTTATAAAAGTGTTGCCATTTTGCTTCTTCGTTCTTTCACGACGGAGGAAAAAAAAGGTTAAAAATCCCGAGTTCGTGTTTTGTTTTATTTTTTCTGAGAGGTCAAAAAAAAAAAAAGTGACTTTCTGATGATTAGAAAATCCTGCCTGCAGATTTACAGCAAGATATTTCTTCAAGCGGTGCCCTTTAAAGAAGCGGCTGTTTTATCGTCAGCGCCGCTTCGCCGCAGTTTGACGCTTTCAAAAAACAACCGTTCATCCTTTCATTCATCATCCACACTCCTTATCCTGCACAATTTAGGAAACCGGTGACTTCTACTCCGGCCGAACCACCACTGCGCTGTTGTTATGAGCATGATTGCCACCTTCGCAGATCAATGACAGAGCGTTTCATTCATCTCTCCTGCAGGTGGGGGAGAGAATCGGGTTTCGGGAAAAGACGGGACAGAAAAATAGAATTGTCTATTCCATCTCACAGAGGGTGAGAGTTTCTCTTGTAAGAGTACAAATCTTGACTCCTTTGGTAGGAGAAAACTTCCTTTTGTCTCCCATAAGAGCAATTAACCCCCACCACCACCGCTGCCACCACCTTCCCTCCACACAAACACACACACACACACTGTTGATATCCCCCCCTGAATGAAAACAATGAGGCCTGTAGCATCATTGTTTCCTCTGCGCTGGAATTTCAGTTGACGCTTTCAGCTTCAGGGACAACTTGGTTTCTTCCACAGACGAGGAGAGAGAGAGCGGCCACGGGAGACACGATTCTGAAATCCGCTCAGCGAGATTTCCTGTGTCTTGCGTGAGACGACGATCAAAATGCTCCGCCTCGGCCGACTCGCCTCAGGACGGAGGAGGTTCTCCGGGGAGAACCTGCTCCAAAAACAACTCCCGTTCGGACGGAGCAACCATTTGGACAAATTACTGCGAACCCTGGTGCTCCGAGATAGCGAGCGCTTCCGATTCATACATTCATTCATCAATCTATCCATCTGTCTGTCCATCCATTCATTCATCCATCATCTAAACTGCTTCTCCTGCTGGAGCCCATCCCAAATATAAAGACTTACAATCCTTCACCCTCTCATTCACAAATCCTGTCAATTTGAAGTCTCCAGTTAACCCCTTCCTGCTCCGGAGAACCTGAAAAACATGCAAATTCCACATGGAAAGGCCAGACCCGCTGCAGAACCTTCTCGTTGTGAGGCGCTAACCACTTAGCAGCCTCCATTTTTGTTTTGGGCAAAACGCCTCAGGAAAAGTTTCCATGAAACTGCAGACCGCCGTTTCTCATTCTTCCGAAATAACTTGTCCTCTGATATGAGAACGCCGCCCGGCGTCCCTGTCTCCCGGTTTAATATTGGGACTGCGAACGCCTCGCGTGTCAGCTGCTTCCTTTTGCACAGGACACTTTATAGGTTTATTTTTTTTTTTATTTTTTGTTTGCCCCTGCAGTTTTTTTTTTTCCCCTGCTTTATATTCAACACCATCCTCTCCGTTTATTAATGTTGCAGCCTATCTTGTTGGAAATGTAACTCAAGCAGGAGAGGCCGGGTTTCACACACACACACACACACACACACACACACACACACACGCTCTGTTCCACTTTGTCTTGCATTAGTTTGTGTCATTGTTTTGATGCATGGCTTCTCCCGCCTCCGCCTCCCTCTCGCCGATGTTGTCCGGCTCGCTATCTGCATTCCGCTCCCTCCCTCTGCTGCTTCCAGCTTATTGCTTGTGATGCCTTATTTCACTTTTTTTTTTTTTCACGTTTCTGCCGGGCGTGTGTGTTTGTCACCGTGCGTCGCGCTCACATCCACAACCCAGGTTGTTCGCACAACAATGCCGGCGGTGATAGAATCTGACAAGAGTACCGCCATGTCTGACACATTCAGGGGCTCCTCCTTGTCCAGAGATTAGCCTGGTCCCTTACGGCCTCTGCGGTCTCTACAGTTACTTTCCCGTCACTTGGGTGTCTTGGTTTTTTTTGCAAGTAGCCCTCCTTATTCTTATCTCCTCACCAAGGACACGCAGCGGTTCCTTCGAGTGCAGGTACTTCAACCACTACAGATGTTAGGATGCTGTTTCCCACCTAGCGCGTCCTACGTCTTGACAACCATTTTCCTTTTTTGCCTTCCGGATGATGCAAGTGTCCGATTGTGTCTGTCCGGTAGCCTGTTCCCGCGGTGACCGCCGTCGCACTCCTCTCACCATTGAACTTCTCTGCCACGTCTCCCGTCCCTCGCTCAACGAGTCCTCCGCCGTTGTCAACCTATGCCGAGGACTACGACACAACCTAGGAGGCACACTTGCTAATATTTCATTTTTCTCCGGAGCCGAACGGCGAGGCATTTTAGATTTGGCTTTTCTCTCACCGTATCTCCGGCAAATGTCACAGTCGGGCGGAAATTAGCATTACATTTTTGCTCTTTCCGTACTCTTTGGAGGGTACGGTAAAATGTTAACGGAGCATCAGGTGAACTTTGCGTTTTTTTCACCGGTGGAAACGTCTTCTGTCACTGAAGGGACTTCATTCTCAAATTGGATTCTTTCCAGAAAACCGTCTCCGAAACTTCTGGAACTAAAGATGTTTCGCCCGATTTCACCCCGTGAATTTGTAAGACTACAGAGTTGGAAACACCGAGTGCTAGCTGGGGATGAAGGCTGCGGCTAGTTGGAGTCCTGTAAAACCTGCTGTAACCAGCCAATGAAAAAGAGGAGGCAGGAAGCAGCATCACAAGACCCGTGACAGAAATTTACAGGAATATCAGAACATTGATGGCGGACAGCAAAAGGAAAGTTGGACAATAAATCCAAACTTGATCATACTAATGGAGGACAAAGCAGATAGCCACATTAGCAGCGATAGCCATGTTGGTTTACCCTCCAAACTCGACGTTTGATGCGTTCAGGTGTCTATAGTGGGTTTGACCGATCACGCGATTCCTCATCAGTTATTAAACATCTGCTAAAAAAGAAAAAAAAACTGCCGAAACCAGCCAACTGCGAGTAATTTTCACAGCCCGTAACCACGGTGACAGTCTTTGTCTAGCATCCGCAGCTTGCGGTGTATCTGCTCAGTTCTGAATGCTTGATCTTTGCTCAGTTTCAACATTTCTAGCCGTCTATTGTGTACCACGCCGCGGGGATTGAGCTCGGAGGGTCTCCGACTTCTGTTAACTGAGTGATGTCACTTTCTGCAACGGACTCATTCTCAGGTTACGTTGCCCTGCAGTGAAGAATGTCTCCATCCGTTGCCACATTAATACGCTGTCGCCGCTGCCTTCCTCACAAAGTAGCCCGGATGCCTCTCCCTTGGGCTCTGTCTCCGTATCCCGGTTCGCTCGTATTCCATTTGAAATGCCTGTTGTGTTTTTTTTTTTGTTTTTTTTTTTTAACATCCTACGTCTGAAAATCCTTTTCGGGCTCTAATTCGATGGAGGGGAACGCTAATTCTGCGCTCTGGCGTCAGTGCCGGTTGTCTGCCTCCCTCGTTCGGCGGGTCGTGCCTCGCAGCTTAAAAGGTGAGGCAGCATCAGGCGGGGCCGTGTTGTACTTTTTGTCACGCCGTTGTTAGCCCTGTTCCAAGTCAATAATCTAGTCCCCCCCCCCCCTCCGGTCACAGAGCTATAATTTGTAAAGCCGTCAAAACAGAAAGACCCTTTTTCATGCTTCCCTCAGCAGGAAGACAGCATGCGCTAGCAGGAATGACGTAGCCGTACCATCAATGCTGCCCCCAAAGATTTAGCAAAGCCCGTTTGCTCTTGCTTAGTCGCGCTACGTAACCTGCATCCACATTCAGCATCACTTTTTGAGCGTTCTTGACTCCATCAATCTCCCCAGGGACTGTCCCCCGGCGGCAGCCTCCTTCAGCTCACTCGCTGAACGTGACAGTTTATGGGTCCGTGATGGATGAAGGCTGTCAACCGCTGTTGTCGTGTCAGGGGCGACATGGCAACGGCACTTGTAACGACAATATTCATCCATTCATTGCCTGCACGCAACCTCACCTGGACACTGGCAATCACAAAGTCACGATAGAGCCATCCGACCATGTCAGACGTAAACAATGCTGGCCTCGTTCCTCTCCTTCCCTTGCCGGTCGGATACCTTGGGCAGGTGTGCTGCTGTACGCCTGTTTCCTGCCTCTTGTCATTAAGGAAGATCCTGATTGCCTCCTGACCACCAACTCTGAAGTTTCATCTAGTCTACATGTGGATCCTGGAAGACCCTGGAGAATCGTTACTCCTTATGCTACGTTTTTGACATCTTTCCAGTCCCTGGTCCCCTCGAGCTGAGGACTTCCCAATCAGGAAGATCTTGAGGTTACGGGAAGATCCTAGATCAGGGATTGGCCCAACTGGCCCGCTGGTCTTTTTAATCCGGCCCGCCAAAGATCGGTACAGAATTCATACTTGATGTGAATGATTGATAAGTGGACCAATGAATGTGGGAACTCAAACAGAAGATTATTTCATTTTTGGAGCCACTTGAGAATTTCTTTAGCTGAATGACACAAATCGGGTTTGTGATTTAGCCCGGTGATTTTCAACCAGTGTGTGGTAAGTGATCGTTGACGTAGAGGTCAATGTTAGAGTTAGTGGCAGTTTGGGATCGCAGAAAGACGAGCGACAGTGATGGAGATGGACTAAAGAGAAAAGAAAAGACGGTGAGCTCGAGGCAATACAGCGAAAGCTATCTTTCATTTGGATTCACTTTTACCAGGGAATGCACCGTTTCCTGTAAGCCGCGTGTTTGCGCAATCGCGCACCGCTCCAGCATTCTCCGCGCACAACATAGCTGAACTGTAAATAAATTAGACACATTTATTTTATTTACAGTTCAGGTCGGATTTTATTTGTGCGCGGAGAACGCTGGAGCAGTGCGCGATTGCGCAAACTCGCGGCTTAGAAGGAACGGTACCGGAGATGCAACGACACCGGCTTCGCTGTGGTTGGTGTGTGGTGAGAAGCTATCCAATAACGCCATGGTATCAAGCAAGCTTAAATGGCAACTCCAAACGAAAAAACGCTTCCGTTCAAAACAAGCCGATGGACTATTGTGTAGGCTTCTGTACAATTGCTGAGAAAAAACTCAAAGGTAAACAAGAGAACCCTCAAAGCTAGCCACTTCGTTGCTGAACTTGTAGCTATATCAAAAAAGTCCTACACTTTAGCAGAAACATTAATACTGCCAGCTTGTAAAGCTTGAGCAAGAGCCTCATGTGTGTCTTTCTACCATTACTGCCAGGATATCCATTGTGTTTAACACTAAGTGAGTATAAATACATTAAAAACTGTATTATTAACTATATGTATTATATGAACTGTGTTAGAGTGTCATTTTGTGTCATTTTGGTTGGTGGTGTGCCCCAGGATTTTGTAAATGTAAAAAATGTGCCGCGGCTCAAAAAAAGGTTGAAAATAGCCTTTACTGTGAACATACTGACGCACATGAATGAGTTGGACGTGAAGCTACAAGGGAAAAAACTCTTTTGTCCATGAAATGCGAGCAAACGCTAGAGCCTTCAAAACCAAGCTGGTTTTACTTTCAAAGCAAATGTCAGATGAGTCTGATATGTACTGTTTACAAATCCGTTTTTTTTTTTTTTTTTTTCATATGTATCGTATCTCGTGCTGAACCGGCCCGTCTGTCAAATTTTAAAAGTCGATGTTGCCCCTGAGCCAAAAAGTTTACCTCTGTCCGTCCCTTGCATGACTTTCCTGTGCTACGTCGCCAACGTCAGTCCAGTTTCTGACCCCCTTTTCTCCTAAAATTCAGCTGATCTGTATCATAAACATAGACTCCGCACATTGCTGTGAACATAGTACCAAGAACCTCCTTGCTAAGTGGTAGGGGTGCTAATACGCGGCACCGCCGTTATCAACAACAACAAGCTAACTGTATGTATGCGCGCTAACCTTGCCAGCCAGGCTTGCAGACGGGCTTGACGTCGATGTGCACCGGGATGCTGTGCAGGGCTTTCTTCTGGCCGCAGTCCCAGGCCGTCACCTGGATCTCATAGCGCTGCTGCCGGTCGTAGCTCAGCTTCTCCGTGTTCCGGATGTTCCCTGGTGCGAGCAGAGTTGTTCAACATTAAAAACTTAAAGGACAAGGGGCATAAAAGACCACCAACATCTTGCATCGTGTATGAAAACGGATTCGCAAGAAGGAGTCGCCGTGTTTCCTTAGAAACAGCCCTCTGTTACGATTGCTCGATAAACCTCTCTGCCTCTGGAAATGGGCCATTAATTCATGACAATTTACACAGGGGAAAGTAAGGCGGGAGAAGAAAACATTAAAAAAAGAAGTGCGCTCCATGTAGACAAGATGCACTATGGATAATAAAGCAGTGGTGAATGGATGGAGAGTACATGAAGATACAGAAAAGCTGTAAGAAATGACAAATAAGAGACTCGTTCTGCAGTAAAGGTAAAACACACATGCCCAGTTGACTCTTACGAGGAAGAACCCTCTCTTTTAACGCTGAGTGCCTCAGGAACCCGTCACTAAAGAAACAAGGCTTCATTAGCGCTTTTCTTCACGCGTCACTCGTATGGCTATTTTTTTTTTGCTAACGCTGCTCCCATCCTGACCGAAAACATTAAAACCCTTTAGCGGCGGTGCTGCACTTCAGCAGGACGAGTGGAACGAGTGCTCCGCCGACACGATAAGATGCTGTAAGCGGCGGAGAGAGTGTGAAAGTCAAACGCACACATTAACCTGCTTGGAGGAAAGTGAGGCGCCGGATGCGCTGATGTGTTTGTTTTCCATCCCTGATGTTACATGAAGCGCATTTGTCCTTGTGTGTGTCTGTCCTTGTGAGTGTGTGCGCGTCCACGGATTGTTTACTTTCCCATTATAGCCTTGTATCATGGTGATACTGTGGATCACCAGATGATCCTGCTGGAGACCAGGAGGCGCCGTTTGACTGTGCGCTACGTCACCCTTTGCTAGGTCATGCCAACTCCCACGGCGGGGTACGGCAGCATCATATCTCTTGAAAATCTTTGTAATTTGTCAGACGTATCAGTTGACTGTTAACATACAAACAGTCAAATATTGTTCCTGGGACACTTAAAATAGCGACATCTGTGAGCCGGAGAGGATGAGAGAAGTACAATGTGTTCCCTTTCAAGGATATATCAATTATGGATGAAGCTAAGTGGACGTCCTAACATCCAGTCCGATTGTATGGGTAAGACTTTGTTAGCTCAAGGGACAGTTACGACTTTGCTAACTATGATACGATGCTGTTGTTAGCGGGTTTTAGCCGCGTAGCCCAGACTGTCATATAGCTCCATGGCTACTAGAACTAGTGGCAGTACCAAGCTAGCCAGTGAAGCTAATATGACCCAGGGTCTGGATAAACCCCTCCCTTAGTAATGTAAGCTTCAATGTAATCTCATGTTTAATGTCCTTGAAGGCATTGTGTGAGCCATTCTGTCTGAAATCGCTTGTTTCTCCTGGGATTTCCATGATGGGCGGTGAAGGCACCGTCCCGACCCTGACACCTTGGCCTGCTTGTCAGACTCGGTGACAGTAACCGACGGGGGCGGGGCTTAGCAGGCGGAGGTGAGCCGTTTGTCGGTGCTAGTTTGCGACACTACTTGTAGTCTCCGATCAAATCCCCGATTTACTGAAGGTAACCTTGAATGACCTTGAAGGTCTGCAGGGGGTTGAGAGGGGGGTCTTTATTTGTCTGTTAATATTCAATGAGCCTTCAGGTACAAAGGGTTGTCATTGCTACACACACACACACACACACATGACCGGGACAAGTGGGAGGGGCTGATGACTTCAAGAAGATAAACGTGGCCGGGATTTGAGACTGAATGTTCTAATAGTCGGTCCCTGAAGGCATCACGGGCGCTGGTACAGCGGTCTCTGTCAATGAGAGCACCGGGATAAGCTGAGATTCACACGAGGACGGCTTTGTTCGTGTCACCCCCCGCAACACACACACACACCCTGTCACCCACCCATTATCTATATCTTCACCAACCTTGTGGAGAACACCTCCCTCCCTCCCTTCCCCTTTCCTTCCCATCCCCTCGCGGGGCACATCATTATTTCCATATTTTGCAGCCTCATCCCATTTTCCCATTTGCTGCCTCATCTGCTTTCTTTTTTTCCCATCACACACACACACACACACACACACACCGGTGACTTCATGCAAGGCCAAGGTTCCCTGTCGCATCTCCTTCAATGACTTCATCAACTTGTTCCTGTCAGGAGGTCGTGCGTGATGTGATGTGGGGGCGGTGGAGTTGGGGGTTATTCGGCGCCGTGGTTTGCAGCTCCCCGCTGTACCCAACTCAGACCGCCAGAATAATATTATATTATTAATGATATTATTAATAATAATATTTCCTCCTGTGTATTCTACGTGCGTGTAAAATGCCACTGATTTTTTTCCTCGCCAAAATCCAAGCGCTAGCCTCTTACTGGAGAGCGCTAGACGGGAGCTAAGTCCCTCAAAGCCTGGCAGCGGCAGGTGTCATGGCGGCGTCATAGCTGATTAGGCGTTCCTTTTGTTGTTTTAATTCCCGGCGAGGAGCGGGGCCGCACTTCAGTCGGAACCACGCGGGGGGCAAAAGGCCTCTCCGTGGCGATACTCATCCCTTCCTGTGCCTGATCCTGATTACTTTCCCCACTCGCCAACGCCGCCACCTCCTTCCCACCTTCTCCCCCCCTCACAACCCCCGGCCTCCGTCTTCTTCCTCTCTCCCTCAGGTGCTCTTAAGTTCAAGAGCTCTCAAAGCTTTATCTCGGCGGTCACCGGCTGAGCAAGACCCCTTCAATTGGAGTGAGAAATGAGGGCGCCGACCATCGACGCCCCCCCCCCCCGCCCCTTTCTCCCGCTCCTCCCGCGTGATTCAAGGCGCCGCTCGGCCCCGGCCTCATTCAGACAACATTTCTATTGCAACACCTGAGCGGTCAGCGACACTTGGCAGTTGGGTGCAGCAGCAACAACAAGGAAGGAAATAAAAGAATAAATTGGAAAAAAAAAAAAAAGTGCTGTGGCGTCTAATACACAGGAAAAATAAAAACATGGAGGAGGAGAGGTGTGATACACCGGAATACTACGGATTGGAGATGAACTTCTCACAGTTTGCCATGGATGCTGGTGATGCATTCACTTAAAAAAAGATGTTCCACACTGATTTCTATGATTATTATATGAATAGATTAGATTTCATCTGTTTGTTTTCCATGTTATGAAATTCACATTCTCTGTGCAGCGTATCTTGCATTCAAGTTTGCGGGGTGCTGATTGGGTGAGGTTTTATCCTGGACCAATCACAGGGCTGCATATAGACATATGCACCCTCTCATTCATATGACATATAATGATATAAAATCACTCATCACTTCATTCAAGTCACAAAAAACATAAAATGTTCATCCACTTATTCATGTCATATAAAAACAAAATTATTCAAGCTCATATATTATAAACAACATTCATCATTCATTCATTCAAGTCATATAAAAACATAAAATCATTCACCATTTCATTAATACATTAATTACAAATACAAATTTATTCACCCCCTGATTCATATTTTATATTAAAAAGTACAACCATTCACCGTTTAAGTCAAATCGTAAGGAAACATAAAACCATTCACCCTCTCATTCACACATCACATAGACATTAAATAATTCACTCTCCCATATAAAATGGCATATAAAAAGCCACCTATTTCAAGTCATATAGTTGTTGCACTTTATTATTATTTTTTTATTTTTGTTTTTTTTCATTTCGTGTCACCGTGGGATTGTGAGAAACATTTTCTGCATTCCTCTGTATGTTTAGTGCATGTGGAGAAATTGACAGTAAAGCTGACTTTGACCTTTGATTCGACCTTTTGATTCAGGTATCAAATAGAGACCTGCGATCATTCCCTCGCTCATTCACACGTCATAAACAGTGGGATAAAAAAAGGATTTCATCTGCCACCAATTGTGCAAGTTTGTTTATTTGCCAATGATAATGGAAAATAAGTATTTGGTCAAGAACAAAAGTTCATTTCAATACTTTGTTATCTACCCTTTGTTGGCACTGACAGAGGTCAAACATTTTCTGTAAGTCTTCACAAGGTTTTCACACACTGCTGCTGGTATTTTGTCCAATTCCTCCATGCAGATCTCCTCTAGAGCAAGGATGTTTTGATGCTATCGCTGGCTAGGCCACTGCTGGGCCTTGAAATGCTTTTTACGAAGCCACTCCTTCGTTGCGTGGGCGTTGTGTTTGGGATCATTGTCATGCTGAAAGATCAAGCCACATTTAATCTTCAGTGCCCTTGCTGATAGAAGGAGATTTTCACTCAAAAGCTCACAATACATGGCCCCAGTCATTCTTTCCTTCACACGGATCAGTCACTCCGGTCCAAAGCGGCCCCAAAGAATGACGCTTCACAGTAGGTACGGTGTTATTTAGATGCAACTCAGCATTCTTTCTCCTGCAATTATGACAAGATGAGTTTTTACCAGAAAGTTCTATTTTGGTTTCATCTGACCATAGGAAATTCTCCCTATCCTCTTCTGGATCATCCAAATACTCTAGCAAACTTCAGACGGGCCTACATTTTTACTGGCCTAAGTAGGGGGACACGTCTGGCACTACTGGATTTGAGCGTGTTACTGATGGTAGTCTTTGTTACTTTGGTCCCAGCTCTCTGCAGGTCATTCACTAGGTCCCCCCATGTGCTTCTGAGATTTTTGCTCACCGTTCTTGTGATCATTTTGACCCCACGGGGTGAAATCTTGCATGGAGCCCCAGATCAATGGAGATTATCAGCGGTCTTGTATGTCTTCCATTTTCTAATAATTGCTCCCACAGTTGATTTCTTCACACCGAGCTGCTTACCTATTGCAGATTCAGTCTTCCCAGCCTGGTGCGGGTCTAAAATTTTGTTTCTGGTGTCCTTTGACCGACCCTTTGGTTTTGGCCATAGTGGAGGTTGGACAGCTGTCTTTTATTCTGATAACCAGCTCAAACAGGTGGCCATTAAAACAGGTAATGTTTAGAGGACAGAAGAGCCTCTTACAAAAGAAGTTACAGGTCTTGCTTGCTTGTAAGTGACCAAATACTCATTTTCCACCATAGTTTGCAAAAAAAATTCATTAAAAAATGTACCTATGATGAAAATTACAGGCCTCTATCATCTTTTTAAGTGGGAGAACTTGCACGATTGGTGGCTGACTTAATCCTTTTTACCCCAATCTGCATGCTTGCACGTCTGCAGCCTTTCTAAAGGTTTACAGAGAAGGCCGGAGCAAGACGGGCGCCGCCTCGGCCCGGACGCCGTAGCCACTCACCGTTCCGGTCGATAGCGAACGGCGTGCTGGTGGTGGTGATCTGGTAGTTGCAGATCTGGCTGTACTGCGGGGAGCAGTCCTGGTCGGTGGCCTCCACCTGGAGGATGCTGTCGTAGATCTTGCCCTCCGTCACGGCGGCATGGTACTGCGGTTCCCGGAACACCGGTGCAAACTCATTCACATCGTTCACCTGGATGTGCACCACGGCCCTGCACGGGTGAAAATACAACCAAAAACATCTGTAGTTATGGGTTTATTACCAAAAAAAAAAGCACACTTGTGTGCAAACAGCACAGCGTTTGTCCGACATCCATTCAGTGGCGGCTTCAAATGAACCTTCCCCTGTTCTAGATTTGCACTTCAGAAACGGAAGAGAAAGAAGACATTTTATTTTGGCGCCGGAGCTTCATTGTGGACGATAATTAGACGTTCTGCGCTGCGGGCAGGGTCTTTGTCTGGCGGGCGGCAGGCGGCGAAGCCCAAATTGAGATTTCATAATGGAAAGTCTTGGACCGGCGTGAAAAATATATATATACCCATTTATTATCTCTGTTAATCCTGCGCAGGCAGAGGCGTCGGGCCAGGGGGCGGGGCTTAACCTGGGTCAACTGTCAATCACAGGAACGCAAGTTGACACTCACTCTCATTCACAGCTCAATTAACCTGCTAACTGTTTCTGAACCCTCGGAGGAGAGAGCCCAGGCTCACACACACACACACACACACACACACACACACACACACACACACACTCCATACATGCTATGCCCATAGTCATGCATGAAGTATAGATATGTACACATAAATATTAATCATTGCTGACAGATAGATAGATAGATAGATAGATAGATAGATAGATAGATAGATAGATAGATAGATAGATAGATAGATAGATAGATAGACCTTTATTTTATTTCATAAACCCAGCTCACCTACCAACGCTGTCTCCTGTTTTCAGGCTAACCTCCTAATGTGCTAATGTGCTAACTCAACCCTGTCCTGTTGGCAGGGCCGCGGCGCCTCCATGCTAACTGCAGCAGAGGACAGCAGTAAGAGGAGGTGACAGACGACGGTGGCGGCGGCGCCGTAAATCCCTCCGCCAGCCTTGTTTTGTCATATTAATGACACTCTCATAAACATCCCCCCTGCTTCTCCACGCTCCCCCGTGGCCCGGGGAGCCAGACATATGTTCCGCTCCTCTGGGGCTTGTACGCAGGTTTGTGAGGGTCCGCGTGCACGCCGGTGCATGCGCGCCGTTGCGTTAGTGCGCAGAGATGCGCGACGCACAACTGACTGGGTGTGTGAAAATGGGAATGCTGCCCCGGCTGTGTGAATGTGTGTTTGTGCGTGTTTCTCCGCTGTTGGGCCACATCTGGCTCAAACAGACGCCTGCCTCTCCAGGGCCTTTGTGTGTGTGTCTGTGTGTGTGTGTGTGTGTGTGTGTGTGCTGGAACATATCCAACCGTATTTTCTGGCTACCATCCCGCCCCCTGACACACCTCAGCCTCAGTTTAGAAGAATGGCGTCCAGGGGAAGGGATTGGGGTTCGAGTTAGATTAACAATGGCAAGGAAACCCAGGAGTGATATCAGACTCAGGATAATTCAAGCCCAGGATAGCTGAAACTCAGGATTAGATAAAGTCTGACTTTATCTCCAGAACATCTGACTGACCGGCTCCTGATCCTCTCCATCAGTGGTCCCCAAACTACAGCCCAGATACAACCTGTCGCCACATTTTGGCCGGGCTGCGAACAATACCAGAGATGCATTATGATTTTATAATCATAATGCAAATTATAAAACAAATGTTATCATAATGAAATCTACTGGGATAAAATCCGTTCTACAACCATCCTGGTGGTGAAATGTGTTTTGTTGGTAGGTGTTGGTATCAGTTTGGTTTCATAGCCTGTTTGCTTTCTGGTTTTCACAGTGAAACAGTTGTGTCTACAAGAAAGTTAATGTTCCTTGGTCTTTTTTTCTGTGAAAAACTTGAAAAGGGTTATTTGGTTATTATCTATTTCATAACTGGTCTTATTTATTTCACTAATAATGTTGTTATTAATTTTCCATTTTTTTTTTTTTTCAAGATCCCGGAGAGGTTTAATTTTTGGTTCATGTGTGGCTTTCTGGAAAATAATAAATGTTTACGTTCAGACAAATCTGCGATCGTCACACTTTTTGTTACAAACCTGCCCGGCCCTCCGTCAGAGAAGGGAAAAGTTATTTGGCCCTCACAGGAAAAAGTTTGAGAGCCTCCTCGGCATCCTGTCTTCTCCTCAATGTCTCCAAACCAGACAGCATTTCTGATCGCTAAAGTCAGGCTAGTCTTAGTTAGCCGGTTTAATCAATGCCTTAATGGTTCATAAGATCAACTGGAGTCTCCATGTTCCCCTCGTGCCTGCGTTTTAGTCCTTCAGGTTCTCCGGGTTCGTCCCACAGTCCAGGACGTCAACCTGAGACCCTAAATAGCCAAGATATGTAAATGAGTAAGTGAATTTCTCTATGGTCAAACAGTCATGGGTGAACCTGGAGAGCAGGGAGAAGCTCCAGCTCCTCAACCCTGAAGATGAGGGGAAGATAATACATGGATGGATGAATGAATGAAGAGGTTCGACTCCCTAAAAAGCGGCAGTTCTGCACCGTCCCGAATTTGGAGCCCGGCTCGTTCCAGCTGACCAGAAGTGACTGCTCCATGGATCCGATAATTCAGTTTGTGCCTATCAAACATACACACACACACGTTTCATCATAATCCACTTGCTGGTCATTTGGCTCAGCAGCCCGCGTCCGTGGCGAAACATTTCCTGCTAATTCCATACCATTTTTCGGAAGAAGGAGAGTACAAAGATTTGTAACCCCACTGAATATCATGGGAGGGCTGCTGCTAAGTACAAACACACACACACACACACAATTCCACGAATGACAAGGGATGGGGGGGGAGGGCAATTGAAGAAAAATAAATAAATACATAAATAAATGTATTAAATAAAAATGAAATAAATAAATGAATACATTTCTAAAATCAACATCTCACCTTAATCCTACTCTCTGCAGCCCTAATCCTAATCTGGGAGACTGTGTTGGCATCCCGCTCGGCCGCCACAACAAGGTTAATGTCTGTTCCGGATAAAGTCCCCGAGACGTATGTTGGGGGGCGAGAGGAAAAGAAAAAAAAACGTACAACACAAGACTCGATTAATCTCTGCCAGGAATTAGCCCAGAGGTTGAATCATCAATTTCCGCCGTGCGAGACAGGAATACGAATAATCGGCTCTAACCGTTCCGGCGGGATCCAATGCACGGTGCAGGATGATTAGCTCATCAATATGCAAGGAAATCCCACTCCCACGCCGGCCCCCAGGCGCCAGCGGCGGCAGTGGCGGCCGGGCGGTCCGTGTGGGGAAAAGCGGGAGCGGGATGTAATCTGAGGCCGAGGTGGAACCAGACGGGACGGCTTCACCCTCCGATGGACGCCCCTTGGCGGCGTTTTCTCATGATGTCACCAACCTCTTTCATCCTGTAGGAACTTTTTGTGGTTTCCTCGAACTTTTTGAGGAACGTCGGGGCAGCGGAGGAACCGGCTCAGCTTGAGGAACCATTCCAGGTCTAACTCCGAGGAAGTCTCTTTTACAGCTCCGCCGGATCTATTATGGTTTTTGGTGGAACTCCCAAGCCACCTTCATTTACAGATACTTCTTGTAAACCGTAGGGCGCCATTTTTAAAAAGCTACTGTGGTCACTGGTTGGCTGTTTTCCTGAGACAGCACGGACAGAGAAATGGAGCGACCAAGAAGTCAGAGCTCTTCTGGTCTGCTACGGCTTTGAGGAGTTTCCAGGGCTTGCAGAGAAAGATCTATATTTTGACCAAAATGAGTCCGGAGTTAGCTAACGGCTAACTCTTCACAGTGCAGGGAGAAGGTAAAAACACTTCAACCCATCTGACAATCCAGTTATTATACCTGCCGTGCAGAACATGAGCACTGTGGCAGCTTCCACGTCCGTATTGTCCGTATCGTCTTCTTCTTTGGTACAAAAAGGTACCTCTGGTGCAGGAGCAGGCTACTTTCTGGAGCAGCATTTGAGCAGCACAGTCCTTGGCAGCCGTGATCCCGGAGTTCTTGCAGCTGGTTCTCGACACTTGGAGTGGAGATGGTTAAGGGAGGCGGGGGGGGCGTGAAGGGAGAGCAAAATTCTTTGGAACCGAACATTCCCGGTTCGACTCCTGGCTCCTCCTAGTGTGCGGAAGTGCAAGACACCGCTCCCGTGACGGCAGCCAACTGCTCATGGTTCATCCATGATGGGTTAAATGCAGAGAACTAATTCCCCATAAGGGATGAATAAAGTATAAATAATGATTAATGGTCTCCACTTATAGAGCGCTTGCATCACCTCGAGGTTTCAAAGTGTGAACAAGAGCAGGGAATCGGAGGGACTCCTCGCTCTACCAACCGAGCCACTGCCGCCCCTTCATGAAGACATGGCATAAAACCCCACCTTCCTGATTCGTCCGATTCCCACGACGCCGAAGGAAGTGGGCGGAGCCTGCAAGGACTTTCCTTGGCGCCGCCTCCAGAAAGCACACCTCGCGTGTCAGCGCTCTAAGAACTGCTGACGAAAGTCCTGGCGGCAGCTGACGTCGGTAACTGAAGCGGACTGGCACAGATGGTGACGTTCCTGGCGGAGCGTATTCAATAATTGAACAACACAGACCTTATTCTCCCATTACATTATGTTAGTTGAAGTTACGCCGTGTTCTCTCGCACACAATATTCTCTCTCTATTTTATTCTTTCTTCTTTTCCTCTCGAGGAATAATAATCACATCAACTAACAGGTTCTGACAGAATGAGGCTTCGCTCATATTAGCATCGAGTGGGACGAGCGCGAAGTTAAGTTTCTCGGTTTAAAAAAAAAAAATTATAAAAAAGGAAAGGCGGCTACGCATTGACAGGTCTGCACTATCAGTCAACACATACACACACACACAGACACACACACTCACCGGCCCTCTCACTGCAGAAATTCATCACGACAGCTTATGCTAACAAGGCAGAGCTTAACGCCTGCTACTTCTTTACCCACTTGACTTCTTTTTTTTCCCCCCAGAATGATGAGTGGGGGCTCTACATGAGTGAGTTTTGCGCGAGTGGTTATGGGATGCAAAATCAGCATATCTATCTGCAACAGCACCATTTGTCTTATTTATATGTAAATGCAGCAACATCGCCGAGAATGTGACTCAGCGTTTAGGATTTGCATGCAAGCGCGAGAGCTGTCCTTCGGCTAGCTGCTAATTAGCTCCTCTTAGCTGCAGAGGCTAAGGCTTACAGATCTGCAGGACTGGCTAAAGTTTGTTATCAGATTGTGTGTGTGTGTGTGTGTGTGTGTTTGCGCCCCGACCAGGACCCTTTTCACACCACAGCAAGAGGGACTTTGTGGATTTTGAATTTGAATTTGAATGAAGTAGTCGGACTCTCCCTGTGCGGCGCCGTCGGGCTGCTCCAACACCCGAATTTAGTGGAAATGTTGGATCAGTCAGCGGCGCCCCGATGCTTTGTGACCCTCTGTGTCCCACAGGGGGGTTATCAGGAGGACAAGGAATAATTTATAATGAATTATAACACTGAATTTCTGAGATTTAACAACTCCGGGGGATTTATCGGTAAATCATCTAAAGCCATGACAACCATGAAGAAGTAATAAACTAAAATATCTTCCACCGATGAGTCACAAAAGTGATTAAATGTATGAATGAATAGAGCTTCGGTTAAATCATTTGTAACCGACTGTTCCGAAAAAGTCAATATTTCATCTTGGTTTGTTTCTAAAAAAATATGATTGGAATATGGATAAAATGAGAAAAATAAAAATCAAATGAAACAAAGTGAAAGAAAATAAATTAAAATAGAATAAAATAGAATAAAATGAGTTCTGTTGACTCTATAGAAAAGGTTTGTGTTTAGCTGGTAAAGAAGTTGAGCAATGATTCAAAGAGTTAAGCATTTTATTTTGTTTTTGGGTTTTTCGCTGTGGCTTAGCGAAGGGTATATCGAGCTGAGCGGCAGCGCCAAGCTAACGCCGGCTTGGTTGTCTTTTCTAATCCGCCTGGGATGCTCTTGGATCTCGGGAAGCTGCTCAGAAATCTCAATCTCCAGTGAAAGACGGCGACGGCGGCTCCCGAGGGACGAAACGGAGCGCCGTCCAGATCCGGCAAATTAACATGAGAGAGACGTGTTACAGAGCGGAAGGGAGTTTAAATTTTAACCGGATGCAACAGGGATTTCGATTGCATTTGATTCACCGTCCAAAGCGGGAAACGTTCAGACTGACGGCCGCGAGGCTGCCAGGTGACTCGCATGAACAGTAACCCGGGAATTCACAAGCCGATTCCAAAAATAAACCCTGCTCCTGAAGCGTCTAAGCGCGTGCAGAACCTTCATGTCATTTTTTTTTTTTTTTTTTGCAAAAGAATCGAAGCTAAAGGGGAAATTAAAGGGAAAATAAAATATACTTTGTGAGAAGGTATTGCGTGCAACAGCGCCTGGGAGAGGCGGCCCTCTGTTGAATCGTTCCTTCCAAAGCTCGCTGTTGCCACGGGAGATCATTCCCAGCCGCGACGCACACATCCAGAGTTTGACGTGGCGTTTGAAGGGGAACAACATCTCATTTGAGGGAATAAGAAAGAAGTGCGCGTCAGTCACGCGCCGCCAGGCTGATCTGAGGAGACGGGCGGCGAGGAGGAGGAGTAGGAAAAGAACTGGAAGGAGCAGCGTGGCGACAGATGGCGGTGAGCGGAGGATCTCGCTCGGTCACGTCACAGAGCGCCGCTTTTAAGGGTGTCCTAGCAACCGGACTTCGTTTTTGAAGACCCTCGAGTCCCCGATGGATCCAGACCTCGAAGACAGATTAAAAAAACAAAGAAAACTTGACCCGGACATTGAAGCACAGCTTGGGGGGGGTTTCTTCGCCAATGATGTGATGGTGTTCTAGCCAATCACGGCTCTCGCTGGACGAGAGGCCGAGTCGATCACTAGTCTTCAATGAACCTGCTGCTGTTTTTTTGGGAGGAAGATGCAAGAAGAAGCTGGAAGAGAACTAGGAATGAGGGTTTCGACAATCATTGTCATTGCAGACGAAGTTCTAGGAGATGGAACACGAACTGAGTTGGAAAGTGGTTGAAGACGTAGTTCTCTACCAGGAGCGAGAGAGCCAGCGGGCGGGGAGTCCAACCAGCACCTCCTCCAGCCAGGATCTCCTGTTCGTGCCTTCCACTCCTGCCAAAATACCAGGCACCACAATCTGGAGGGTGTCTCTGCCACGCCAGCCGTCTGAAATGAACCCGGGGGACGGCGGCGGGGGGGAATCGGGAGTAGCAGTCTGGGACTGCCTGGGAAAAAGCCAGACAGCAGTTTTGCTAATCTGCCACAAGATCGGGAAAATACGTCTTCTTGAAAACCACATTTGTTTTCATTCATTCGTTATCTGCACCGCTTATCATGCACTGAGGGGGTCGTGAGGGTGAGCGGGGCAGAGCCTATCCCAGCTGTCACCCTGGATTAGTCCATCGAAGGGCCATATGTAGAGATATTAACCCTCATATTATGTTAAGGGTCAGTTTGACCCATTGGGTCAATGGGTGAAATGGGTCAAATTGACCCTTAACATAATATGAGGGTTAATCATTCACCCTCTCACTCACACTTCATATAGAGACATGCAACCGTTCACATGTCTCAAAAAAAAAACATTAATTTCCTCATTCACAAGTCATATAGAGACATACAACTACACCCTCTTATTCACACCTCAATGTAAGGTCTCCACTGAACGTCCTGCATGTGTTTGGAAAAAAAAAAAAAAAAGAAACGGAGAAATGAATGTATGTATAGTGTTTTGAGATGGCTATTTGGTAGAATGGTGACTTCTGTATAATGACAACTGGTGCTTTGGATCTTCGGTTATTGAATCGCAATTTTTGTCAGTCGCTTTGGATAAAAGCATCTGCTACATGACTGTATTGAATTGTATTGTATTATATTGGACTTCGGGAGGAACCTGGAGCACCCTGAGGAGAACATGGAGGTTCCACACAGAAAGACCTCCTGTGGGAATCCAACCGGGGACCTTCTTGCAGCCCTGTTTGTTAGTTTTTTTTATTTCAGTGAACAACCTCACTGCCTTTGAATTATTTCCCTGCTGTTGTTCTTTGTGCTCCATAATCCAACTCAAACAAGCACCCGGTAAATATCCTCAATTTTTTTTTTTTTTTTCAAATATTGACTAAGATATTAAAGCGGATAACGATTTACAAATGAACGTTATCAATTATGGATGCGGCGTTCGCAGCCCAGTCTGCTCGTCACCGCGGCCGCCTTGATGAGCGACGACGGGAACGTGTAAAAAAAAAAAAAAAAAAAAAAAGAAGTAAAAAATCCATTCCCGCTAATAGATGAGGGGGAAACGCAGTCCATGTCTGGATTCGCGAAACACAAATCCACCGAAGACGGACTGCGGTTGCGAGTGTGGAATACAGAGCGGCCGAAATACACACTCTGAAAACACTCTTCTTCTGATATGTGTTGCAGTGGATCCTCCACATCGGTGCTGAATTATACAATAAGTATCTTGCTGTTTTACGACCCAAATATCCTGTGAGATTGATAGAAATGTGTGTGTGTGTGTGTGTCCTTAGATGATTTCATTCTGGGCCACGGCAGATTTGACGAAGCCCCTTTCAGTCTGGAGATGACGGAACGCCGTCGCCCCGTCGCAACCTGACATCTGTCACGATCTGGTTGACGTTCGTGAAAAGTGGTGCGTTCCAGAACGAGATATTCAAAGGGAGAGAAGAAAATGTCGGTGTTTACTGACTTGTGCGACTTTTTGCCCTCGGCGCCCCCGGGGCCCGCGCCGCAGTCGTGAGCCTGGATGATGAAGGTGTATTCCTTCTGTAGCTCGCAGTCCACCAGGCCTCGGGCCCTCAGCTGGCCCTCGCCGGACGTCCCGTTGAGGACCACCGCCTGGAAGGGGGCGTCCAGCCCGTGGATGATGAACGCGCAGATTTCCCCTGCAGAGAAAGGGAGGAGACGATTTGAGAATCCGCAGCTCGGTATCATTCGATCGAAGCGTGCGCGGAAAAAGATGTTATCATGTTTTTATGCGCCCGGGACCTTTTAAGGAAAAGAATAAGGATTGACTTTATTGATCGCATGATGGGGAAATCCAATCTTCAACGCAGTATGGGAGAACCGAGTATGTACAATTTATACAGTTTAGTGCAAATTTTTAAAACAGGTGCCTTCATAGGAAACAATTGTTGAAAGTGGAAAGTGGGAAACGTGTCCTGGAGAGAAAATGTATAGTAATATAAATATGAATAAATAATATTGCACAGATGGGAGTTGTGAGAGGTTATAGTGGAGGTAGAAGGGTAGGGCAAAAAGTGCAAAAAAAAAAAAAAAACAATCCAGCACGAGCGATGCTGAAAAAAAAACAACCCACAAACACAATTTTGTAATCAAATTTCCAATCAACCTGCGAACAAGCCTCGGTGCATGTATGCCCACAAACAAACTCACAGGCTTTCTGCATTGTAGCATTGTAGCATAAAGGCAGTCGTGTGTGGTAATACACGTTTGCTTATATCGTTCATCGTTGTGTCCTCCTCTTATAACGCTTCTTTTCAATAAGTTAGCCCTCAAACTGACTCCCAAAAAATTAGCAGTACCACTAATAGTGGTGTTAAGAAGAAGTTAAGAACAACAGTTGATCTGAAGGAGGAAATAATAGCTAAACGTGAGAACCTTGTTGGTGTAGCACATCTTGCTAATGGCTAAGTCGATCATCTGCACAATCCTGAAGACCAAAGATGAGCTAAAGTAATGAAGGGGCTAAAGGGGCGACTACGTCAATAAAGAAAAGGTCTCGAGTCTTAGAAGAAGTAAAAAAGTGACTAGTTCGGATTAATGAGCTTGCTGGAGATAACGTTAGCGTTAGTGAGGGTCTCAGATGGGAAAACTTTTGCTGATTTGAGGAAACGCAGAATACAAGTGCTGACAAGAACAGAGAGAAAACTAGAAACAGCAATAACTAAGGTTATCTGATTTAACAAATTAATTCTGTGAGCAATGTTCTACTGTATTCTGGGGGCTGTGAGCAGCTTCTACACCGTGTAATAATTTAAGCAAATTTGTTTGTGGAGTTAAACAGTCTGATAGCAGATGGGATGAAGGCCACGGAATGACAGATGCAATTGTTTTGAACATCTGAAAATATATTTCCTCAGCGGGTGGAGTTAGCGAGAAATAAACACCGCTCCCGGTCGGGGTTCCTCGGGTTCCTCAGGTTCCTGACACTCCTGTTCGTACTAACCAACAGGGAAAAAAAAAAAGACATAAATGCGTTGCAACACCGTATGAAGATCACCGACACACTCTGTCCAAGGGCACGCCGCCTACATCGATGCTTTCCATCCACACACACACACACGCGCGCTCACACACAGTGACGCAAAAACACGACAATTGAGTTTCTTGACACTCCGGCGGCTCAAAGTCACCCCCTCGTGCCGACTCACAGAGTGAGAAAATCCATTTAAATCGGGAGTGGAGGAGGCGACGAGGAACAAACCGGGAGCGGGGAGGCAGCTGACATTTATTAGGGAGTCGGATGAAGAAGCGGTCTATTTGCCGAGTTGACCCCGGGAAGCTGCCTTGGTGTTTTTCTTTTCTTTTATAGGGAGAGCTGATGTTCCCTTGTGCCGAAACACTGTGGGATTTTCAGAAAAATCACTTAAACCAGTGGGCCAGCACTCTGACCCGCAGCGGCTAATTGCACTGATATCACTTAAGCTAACAGCAGAGAATAAATTGGATTCCCGGGCGGTTTTGTGCGTGCGTCCTGGCAAATTCTGATAAGAGCAACTTTATTTCCTGCCGCTTCTCCCCACCCTCTATGCTCATCCAGGTCTACCAGATGACATTTTGCGCAGGGAAAAGATGAAGAGAACAACCAAAGAATAGCAAGGAAATGGCGGGGGGGAAGTCGGGGTTTGTGGCTCATTTATGCTGACGTTTCGTATGAAAACTCGTGCGTTCGTTTCGAACGCCGCCGCCAACGTATTTCCCAATGCATGCTTTACGTCGCAATGGTTGTTGAGCAGTTTGTCCACCGGAGTTCAATCATAACTTAATAAGTGTACATTTGTACTTGTAAGTAGTTCCTGTCCATAGGCTACGTCATCTACTGCACATATCCATCTGTAGCCTATCTATAATCACATGCAAATTGACATACCATGTACATATTGTTATTATATTTATTTGCACCTGCTGCTCTTTTCCACTTCTGATCAAATGTTAAAAAGCATTTCGTTGCCCCGTACTCACGCGTCTGGAATGACAATAAAGCTTAATCCGATCTGCGCGTGCATCCTGGAAAATTCTGATAAGAGCAACTTTTTTTCCCGATGTTTCTCCTCACCCTCCAATGCTCATCCACGTCTGTCAGATGACATTTTGCGGGTAACCTGTTTGGGTCGGGGTTCATTTAAGCTAACACCACACACAAAAAGCGGTGTGTCTGTTCCAAACATCAACGATCTTCAAACGTCATATTGCAGATGAAGTCGAATTTGATCTAATCTAAACTGATCTAATTCAAAGAGGCGCCGTGGTAGATCTTGGTGGTCTTCGCAGCCATTAAAAACATGTGAACGGAGAAATCTTCTCCGGTCTTCTTCTCTTGCTGTTGTTTTTCATAAGATCATTTATGCCTGTCCCTTCTAACCCTCATACTCCATCTCTGTCCCTTTTTACCCCAGACAGTCGAGGCAGAAGGCTGCCACACATTGATCCGTCCAAGGGTTTCTGCAATGGTTCCTCGTTGCTGCTCACTCATGGGAGGACTGCCAGGTTTCTGTAGATCATCTAAAAGAGTGGTGGTCCAGACCTGCTCTACCTTTCTAGAGTCATCAACGCCACCGCGTTGGGATTTGGAGTTATTTTAATTAAAATTGAATTGACTTGCATCCGAGCATACAACTTCTGGCGACACTGTGCCTTTAGCTGTTTGGCTAACATAGAGAATTACGCAGGAAATGGACGCAGGGCATAGACAGAAGGTATAAAGGAGCAGCCACAATACTCAATCAGACTTGCCTAACCTGGCGCGGCGGAGAGTTTGACATCACAAAACGCCAGAAATGCAAAACGGCCCAACACGAACAGCGCCGTTGTGCAGCCTCTCCCAGCCGCGCACCCGCATCCATACAAAACAGCCAAAATTGAAAATCCATCACCGGTGGAGCAAGACATAAATCCAGTGAAGAATTGCGGGTGGGGGCTTCCCATCAGGGTCGATACCGGAATATGCTGATGGCGGTGGCGTGGCGAGGCGGGGGGGTTGAGGGGCCCGACACGCTCCCCTTGATTTTATTGCACGGCAGACGGGATCGAGTCGGGCTGATTGGAAGATCGGGGACCGTCCAAACAGCTCTTGGGGAAGCAGACTTGTGAAATGATGGGTGGCAGCTAACGGGGAGGGGGGGGGGTAGAAGCGCTAACCCCGGCGGCATCGGGGAACAGATGTCGGGCGGCTGGCACTTGGCGGAGGGTTCACAGATGCTAATTACTGCACTTAAACCGCGAGCTAAATGCGTGTCTCCGTGTCACATTAGTCTTTTAAGAGGCGGATTTATGCTTTTTGAGAAAAGGGGGTGAAAAATGACGGATGTGCATGACACTCCATCCTTCTTTGACACTTCACTCATCGGGATTTCAAGCCATAGCACCAGAATCGGCGCGGGAAAAGTTTGTCCCAAAGAACTGTTCTTCGCGCCCTCTTTGTTGTTTTTCCCCTCCCGTTGCCTCCATGACTATCGTTTTCAAATTAGCGACGGCCTATTAGCCGGTGCGCCCGGAAAACGCGAGCAACCAATCAACACCTCTGCACTTTTTGAGGTCGAAGAGGTCGTAATATGCGAAAGCCAACGCAGCACCGGTGTTTGCCGAGCCGGAGGAGTGTGACAAAGTATCGGGGAGGAGGGGGAGTGTGTGCGTGTGCATGACTTATTATCAAAGCTAACAGAACAGAACTAAGACACACACACACACACACGCACACACACACGGGCGTGCAGATAGTGGACGACGGAGGGGTCCACGGAGCTATCGGTTGGAGAACGAGTGGCCGCGGCCAGAAGGCGGATCAGAGTCCCCGCCCCTCCCTTTGCTGGAAAATGACCAAAGCACAGATGCAAACACACACACACACACACACACACACACACTTGCATGCATGCAAACACATACACACAGTCAAACGGTGCCAGTTTGGCAGCTCAAACCAGAGCTGACGTGCCTTTCATCCTCCTACTGTTGGAATATGCGGCGGATAGATGGCGAGAAAATCAGATTAGTGGGTATCACACTGCGGATGGATGGATCCTGGACCGGGCGCCACTTCGCTACAGCAGGAAAACATCTAAACATCTGCGCCGACTTTATTTTCCCGCGCGCTGACGTGCCAACTTAAGAGAATCGATCCCCCCCGTTTTGTGCAAAGTCGCCTCCCTTTCCACCCCCCACCCCCCCCGGTTCTGGGGTTTGGAAGGAAAATTGCGACTTCTCATCTCGTCTTCCAAAAAAGACACACAAACACACACACACACACACACACACACACACGACGCACTCGACACATAACCCGGACCTCTCAGCTGTGGCGCGGAGATAGACTGTCAGCCCCTGTAACTCCGCAGCGGGAGCCGAAATTGAAAACGGTATAATTATGCTCTTCATGAAATTAGCCAGCCGAGGGAAGAAAAAAAACACACAATTGAGGAGCTGTCCGTTCTGCTGATAAGGATTAATACTAATTAGGCCGGCGTGTTCCGACTGGAGAACACGAAACTGAGGAGTGCTGGGTTTTTTTCTTGGCCTATCCTGCATTTGTGTGTAACCGCTGAAGAGGGATTTTCTAATTAAAACACACACTTTTTCAACAGGATGGTGGGGGTTGTGTGTATGTGTGTGTGTGTGGGGGGGGGGGGGGGGGGGGGGGTTGGGCCCGCGTCTGCAGCGTGAGGAGCGTGAGATGGTTTCCTCAACCGGTGCTCATCACCCCCCCGCCTCCACCTCCCCGTCTTGTCTTTCCCAACTGTTAATTACATTAAAGCCTCCTCTCGCAAAGTTAATGACATTCTCTGTGCCTTCGTGAGTATGTGTGTGTGTGTGTGTGTGTGAGAGACACGGGTTCCAACATGTTGGAGGACGGGACCAGCCTATCTAACTCCAGCATCAATGCTAAGCAGGAGGTCCGGAATTCCAGAGTGATAGCGCATTTCTTCATTCCTCCATGTATGTGTGGAAGAGAGGGTGAATGTGTGTGTTTCTATGATCGATCCAGGGGGAACCCCGTCTCTTGCCCAGTGCCGGCTTGGATACACTCAAGACAAGTGATATAGATAATAAATGAATGAATAGGATCACTGCCATCACATGAGATTCTGCTCAAACAGAAGAGAAGGAGTCTCTCAGATGAGAGGTGACACGTCTTCAAGTGAAGAAAGTCCAGTTGCCAGAACAAGAAGATTTCGAGAAGAGTGGAGCAATTGCTGTTGCCGTTACGCCGACGACGCACAGATGAAGGCCTCGGGCTTAATCCATCAGTCCCTTCATTCTTCCCACCATTGCAAACCACCTGACTGCACAACCTCGGTGTCATAATGGACTTCATCCCTCCACCTTTAAAACATGGCCTGTTTTAGCACCCTCCAACCCCTGCTCCCTTGCAAAGATACTAATTGCACTTTCCTAACATCCAGATTTGACTACTGTAATCTATGCAGTCCATCTACTGACTTTCAGTAACAACAATAAATACAAAACTCAGCTAGCATTGACAACATCAACCCATCATCAATCAACTCCACCAGTCGAATATCACATACCGTCCAAACTCAAGAGACCCCTCGGTACTCTTGACCACCTCTACATCACGGATCTTCTCCGTCTCCTTGCATCTCCAATCAGCGGACTCCAACCTCCTGCCCACCATCACCAGAACCAAGCACCGAACCGCAGGGCAGCTGAGCTTTTACGGCCCCCTTCCCCTCTGTCTGTTGATTTTTTATTTTTATTTAACCTTTATTTAACCAGGAAAAAAGTCCCGTTGAGATAGAAAACCTCTTTTACAAGTTACAGACAGAACAATATTACAAACAGTTAAAAGAAGCAATTACATTTCGACAAGTTGACCTCTAGTGTTCTCAGTTTGGTTTTAAAAGCATTTAGTGAGATAAAATAAGGGAGTTTCCAGTCTTTTTGAAGTCTGGGGGCAGCAGTGGGGGCAGCATAGGCAAAAGCCCTTTTCCCTAGTTCTGTGCGTGCGTTGATAGTTGTTTAGGAATTAAACAAACAAATCTCCAGCAACCGTTGATGCAGTATAGTAGTGACTGCATTGTAGGAGTTTCCTCAACCTCAAATTCAGATCTAGTTTTTCTTTTCCAGTCTCCAGCTGCTACTCAAACCACCCCACCGCGCACAGCGTCGTACCCTGGTCGACAGCTAAGTTTGTGTTTTTCGAGCTCCCGGAGAAAACGACACTTTGTACGCTGCTGGCTCGGGTTTTTGTCACTTCGGTCCAAGATTTGGAGACCCGATCGTTAACGCCTGCAGCTGGTGTTCCACCGCTCTCCACACCTGCCGTGCGTAGTCATTACCTGCTTCAGAGAGCTTTGCAGCTGAGTAAGCATCATTAGCCTGAGCTAGCCGTAGCAGGTAAACGATTGACATAGCAGCTGGGAAAGCTAACGTAGCCATGTTCATCATCTCCCTCTAGAGTAGTTTTAACGGACGGCTACTTTCCATGAGAACATCAATGCTATTTTGTGTTAGCGCCTTGAGAGGTCTATTAGCTCGGCAAACAGCGCAGGATTCTATACGCAAAGCCCCCCCCCCCCCCCCACGTGCGTCGATAAAGTAAATCACAAGAACGCGTCCGGCAACATGTCAATTCACCTCGGCCCGGACCTGGACGGGAGCCAGAGCAGTGCTGTGCAAGCGTTAAAACCATCAATAACAGACTGGCATCCGCTGCGGCACCGGCTAAATCGTTGAGGGGAAAAAATAAATAAAACAAAAACAAACCCCTCGCTTTTACCCACCGACTGCATAGGAGGCGTCGACCGATCTTTAGAGGAAAAAACAAATGAGAGTGATTTAAAAAGTTGTGACGTAAATATCGGCCAGGTCCTCTCACTCATCTGTTCTATTCTTTAAGGATTCATTGATTCATTCATTAGCTTCAGAGGGTGGAGCCTATCCCAACTGATATCATCATTCACAAATCATATAAGATCCATCCATGGATTTTTATGTGTTAACAAGTTGGAGCGGATGCAGGCGGAGCGGAATGGGAGGGGGAAAAAAAAAGCAAAACAACCTGACAATCGCATTAAACAAAGTGAGAAATCAATAGTCCCAATTTTCCAATTCTGTTCATGGAAGCGGCCCAAAGGCAGCAGATGAGTCTTCGTCTAAAAAAGGCCAGTCAGAGTTCAATGTGTTCAAATTTCCGTATCGGAGTTTACGACCTCCATTAAGCCCCCGAGGATGTTCTCCGCTTAGCGATGCCGCGCAACGAGAGCGACATTATCTCCTGGCTAACAGTCCCTGTGACTGCGCCTCGGCTTTATTAGATCTAAAGTCAACAGAGAGGAGCGGAATCGAAGGGAAATCGCGCAAATGGATCCGAAGGCGCCAGCTCAAATTTACAGCTGCTAAAACTAACATCTCTCTCAGACCTTCTGGAGTTGCACCTGGATCCAATCGAAGTTGGGCGATAACTGCGGAAACGCCGGAGTACAGTTTGTGAAATGTATGCCGTGGCTTCCTGGTGGGATTCCAGGCTAGCGTTCGCCATCATGAGGGGTTGAAGCCAAATTCAAGCTAGGCGCCTCAGAGAAGGGACGGATGTGCCATGTTGTCTTGTTTCGAGACACTGAGGAGAAGATAGGAGTTGGAGCTGGAAGCAGCAGAGATGAAGATGTGGAAGTTCGCTTTAGGAATGAGGAAGGATGAAGAGAATAAGGAATGAGTCCATCAGACTGAAATTGTTTGGACGTGGACAGAGGAAGGATGGTGGAGATCCGGGTGGAAGAATGCTGAAGTTGGAGCTGCCAGCCAGGAGGCCTGGAGGACGACCAGAGGAGGTTTATGGATGGAGGGAAGGACAGGAAGTTAATGGGGTTAACTAAAGGGTTATATGGAGGCAGATGATTGGCTTTCGGTTACATGAAGTTAGAAGGTGACGGATTAGCAGCTGCGGGTTAGAGGTCTGGAGAAAGACCAGGGAGGAGGAAGCAAAGAGAGGGTTACATGGAGGAAGGTGACCCCTGGAGGGAGCGGTCCAAAGGACATGAAGAAGACAGTTTTCTCCCAATAATTCATTGGTTTGCCCGATGGGTGCAGAGAACTGTGTGGCTCAGCTTCTGTCCAATGCACTGCTGGGCAACGTGACCCGGATTACTTGATTTGCAAATGGCACTCCAGTGACAGGCAGAGCTCCAACGCTAATGTTTAGGTAAAATCGAACCAAACGTGCGTTCCAACGGTTCTCACATCCCAGGGGTTAATTAAGGATTACTTCTTGCGGACAGAAGAGTTTTTTATTTGTAATCCCCCCCCACCCCGGCTACCTCCCCCCCCCCCCCCCCCCCCATTGTTTTTATTTTAGTATCTTCCAATTAGGTCTGGCGGCGGAAGTGTTTACATTTGCATTTTAAAGTGCAGTTTAGCTGTCTGACTGTGGATTAGGAAGTGAGCGTTAATTTGAAAGTGATGATTTTCCTCCCTGAAAGGGTCGGTGGATGCACGTGCTAATGGCAGCCTTTGCGCAAACCAGCCACTGATTGGAAACTCAAAAACTTGTGTTGTTGTTGTTGTTAATTATTATAACAAAAGACCCAGACAAATTTTCTCCTGCTCCATCGGAGTGCTCCCTTCAGGGGTCGCAGCCAATCATCTGCCTCCATTTAACCCTCTCCTCTGCATCCTCTTTTCTCACACCAACAAACTTCTCGTCTTCCGCCAGACCTCCTGCCCGGTAGCTCCAACATCAGCATCCTTCAACCCAGATCCTCATGACCCAAATCAGCCTCATGTCCAAATCATCTAAGTCTGACTTTACCTCCAAAACAACATGATCCTGATCTTCTCCATCCTCCTGCCTCCAAAAAAACCCCACCACATCTTCATCTCTGGTGCCTTCAGCTCCACCTCCTATCTTCCCTTCAGTGTCTCTAAACCAGAAAACCATATCTTCTACATCTTTCACTTCATCTTTCTCCACCTTGGCTCCAACCTGGTTCCTTCGCTGAAAGAGGAAGCCCTCCACGGCCCCGACCTTGAGGGTCAGAAATTGAGAAAGGTGTGGCCAGTCATGCAAACACCATGGGTGACGTCAGGTTGGACCAAGCATACAACTTGGATCCAGCCATGTCAGAGTAACAAGGCTGGAGGGGAGACGAAGAGGAAGAGATAGGAGACCAGAATGAGGACCAGGATGAGGACCAGGACCAGGACCAGGATTAGGACCAGGACCAGGACTAGGACCAGGACCAGGACCAGGACCAGGAAGAGGAAATTTGGCAGATCACAGCTGTGCTGGGTCTCCAACCAAGAATTCCAAGCTTTTGCAACACCTTAGACAAAGCCTTTTTTCACAAGTTCCAGTTCTTTTCACGGCTTCTCTGTGATTTTCATCCTTATTTTTTCCCAGTTCCCATCCCATTAAATGCCGGTGAAGTGTCGTCGTGGTAACGGATACGGCAATCCCCAGTCGTACCGCGGCAACCCACTTAACGCCATTATTCCAACTGCCCATCGGAGACTTGGCGTCCTTTGGCTATTATTAATTTGGCTGGTGTGATTTTCAATTCTGTTTTTCTGCAAGAGAGAGGAAGGGAACATCCTGGCGGAGATGAAACGACGCGAGCAGAACAATGACGAGTGTCATGCGGAGACCCGCCAGCGAGGCCCGCGGCTCGGCAGCGCCGCGGCGAGCTGGATGGGAACGCAACACGAGCGCCGACACATTGAACGGCGCACGGAAAGACAGAGAACTGAGGCAATACCAAAAAACAATGAGACGGTAACTAGCAGTTGAATGTCTGGTTTATTTGTTCTCTCCGTCTTCCTCTCACGGTAGGTAGGTTGCCGAGCGATGTTGGTCAGATGTGTGTATTGCTACCTCCGCGATTGACGGGTGACCGGTTCAGGTTAAACCCTCCCGCCCCAGATTGGCTCCAAACAATCCTGCATGCAGAAGTCGGTCAGCGGAGATGATGAATGTTTGAATAAAGGGCGGCGCGGTGAATAAAATCAATTATCTTAAAGATGTCTCCATCCCAGTAGGGAAAGATTTACTGTCCGTGGAGCGGGTCGGACGCCAGGAAACCCCTCCCCCTCCCAATCGCTGAGCCTTACGGAAAATTAAAAATGTACACATTCAGGACCTCCGTCGCGCTACGACCATCCCCCGCTAGTCATCGCGCGGCGCCGCATCCTGGCAGTCCGCCCCGAGCGCCATCACTCATTTTATACAGTGGCTCGGAGGGCTCGGCGGCCATGATGGCGAGCAGCTGGCCGCGGGCCTGCCGCCGAGCGCCGGCGGGGCCGGGTTCCAGGCGAATTTTTTTTTTTTTAACACGGAAAATCATCGAGTCGCATCATGGCGATCCAACGAGCCCGCTGATGTGAAGTCTCCCGCGACTGGAACATTCTGGGCAGATGGATGAGCGAGGTTTTTTTTTTTTTTTTTTTTTTATATTTTGGCGATCTGGCGGCTGCCCGTGGACTGTGAAAGACAATGGCCTCGGGTGACACCTCCTCTTAGAAGACAAGAAGAGAAGAATGAGAGGCGCAGGAGGGAGGAGCAGGGTGAAGCCTGGCGTGAAGGCTACAGTGTGTTTGAGAATAAGTTATTATTCCTTTGTCTGTGGAGCGGCGGCAGCGGCGGCGGCGGCGGCGGCGGCGGCGGCAGGGTGGTGCCGCTGATGCCTTCCATCCAAGCAAAGTATTTAAGAGGACAAGGAGAAAACTCCATCAGGGGGCGGATGAGACATCCTGAGTTACACCTTCTGTTATTATTCCCCTAAATATACCCAGTCAACGGCAATAACAGAATTGGCTTGAATAGCTATGAGCGCAAGAGCTGTCCGGGTTAAATACCGTTCCAGGAATTAGCCTCGTCCCTCCTTTTAGATTTGCATTACCGCAGGCAGACAGGGAGCGGTGTGAGATAAGTGTTCACACCGTGCATTGCAGTCAAAAACAAACCACAACAGGAGAAAAAGGGGAAAATGATAGTCAGTACGGAGGTGGGAGCTGCTCTGCACGGCGTGAATAATAACAGCGGATTATCAGATGGGTTGAATTAGTGTTATCTTCTCCCTCCCTAAGTTTTTATTTATTTTTGGAGAACGCATCGATGTTCCTCTGCAAGCCTCGGAAACGGATTTAAGGTGTAGCTGGCCAGAGGAGCCGAGACCTCCCCTTCGCTCCATTTCTCACAGTTTCTGTCCATTTTGTTGCAAGAAAACATGTAATCAGTGACTTTTTTTTTTTAAGGATGGCGTTTTTTAATGGGCATGGCTTATGAGTTCCACCAATCAGGACGCACCAAAGAGTTCCTGTGGATCCGTAAAAAGACATTGCAAGGTCCATGTTCTTTACTTCCTGTGCTGTTCAAATGCACAAACAAAACAGCCTTGTTCCTGGAGAGGTTCTCAGTAGTGCAGAAAGTTCCTAAAGTGTGAAAGTGGCTGATAATATGAGTCAAAAGATGTAAAAGAAATAAAAATCATATGATTTGCACTTGGGAGCTGAAGTATTCTGCGTCACTGCGCAGATTAAGTTGTCACCTTCAGAACACGGACGGTAAAAGCTGTTCTCTGCTTTGTTCTGGTGACACAGCCTGAACTCGAAAATGAAATGGGAAACAAATCGGCGAAGGTTTCGGATGTTGCATAAATGCCAACACTGCAGTTCAAGAAGGCTATATGTCACTATTTTTTTCTCGATTCTGACTATTTTCCATTCTCTGTTTTAGTGTTTTACTGTCCGGCCGCGGATCCGAAACACGTGATGCGTCACAATCGACTCGTCGCCACGGAAACGAGACCCCTTAGCCACCTGTGCCCGGCCGTTGATCGCGCTCACGCTTCAGCCATGTCGTTTTCTTTTTTCCTATCGAATCATCGGGCTAAAAGCCACGAAGTCCTTCGAGGGCCGTTTCCGGAAAAGTTTGCATTCGGGCAGGTCGTGAAAAATTACCCCCCTCCCCCCGTCCCATGGCACCTGTGGGCCATCATCACTCATTGATTTAGCTCAAACTAGGCCAGGGACACGGAAATGCATAGGTAGGACAGCCTGCGCTTAACAAGTATGTGTGTGTATGTGAGTCTGTGTGTGTGTGTGCGTGTGTGTGAGAGAGCAAAAGGTTAAAAAAAAATTACAGCAACAGCGGTACACATTACTATTATGCCCTGTGGAGTCCCCCCTTGTCTATACTTTCTTTCGAGAGCCCCCATGCCCCTTGCGCGCACACACACACACACACACACACACACACACACACACACACGCATACACACGCATACACACGCACACACAGGCACCAACACGCCTTCGGAGTAACAATATAAATGGTTTATGACCAGCCGAGAGACTGGAGTGTATGTGTGTGTGTGTGTGTGTGTGTGTGTGTGAGTGTGTGTGTGTGTGTGTGTGTGTGTGTGTGTGTGTGTGTGTGAGTGCGCACGCATAGCCCTGCCTTCCGCTTGGACGCTGACCACGTCACCCATTCCTCTCATTCGTCCTGTCATTTGTTCCCGTCATTCGCTCGCCGCAATTCCTCAGACAGGGCTTCTTATTAAGTGTCAGTCGTTTCTTCCAGCCCCCTCCATCCCTCCAGCTCCCCCCTCCATCCTTCGTCTTCCCTTCGTTCCAATCCCTCCATCCCGTTCCCCCCTGATGAAAGACCAAAATTGACTCTGGAGGTCAAATGCGCGTTTCAATCCCCGAGTCTAAGACCGGTTCTGTGTTATTGTGGTGAAAGCCTGGCCTTGTAAAGCAAGATAGCCAGGCTAATCTGGGATAGCTAGAATAGCCTAGATAAGCCTGGATAGCCCGGATGGGCCAAGATATCCTAGATAAACCTAGATAATCTAGATAAGATGAGCTTGCCTAGATAAACATAGATAAACTGAGACAGCCTAGATAAAACCAGAGAGCCTAGAAGGGCCTAGTTACCCTAGATAAGCCTAGATAGCCTAGATTAGACTAGATAACCTGCATAAACTGAGATAGCCTGGATACGCCAAGACAGCCTGGATAAACCCAGGCGGCCCGGATAGGCTTAGATAGCCTAGAAAAGCCTTGATAGCCTAGATAACCATACACAAGCACAAACAGACTGTGACAAACCCAGAAAGCCTGGATAATCTCACTAGACCTAGATCTCCTAGATTGCTTGGATGTCCAAGATAGGCCAGCATGGCCTAGATCAGCCTTGATAGCCTAGATAGGCCTGGATAAGCCTAGATAGGTCATATAGCCGAAATAAGCCCAGCTAGGTCTGGATGCGCCAAGATAATCCTAGATCGCATGGATAGCCTCGATGTGCCTTGGTTAGCCGAGATAATCCTAGATAGCCTTGACCGCCTTGGTGGGCCTCGAGAGGTTCTGGTTAGCCTAGGATACCCTCGATTAACCTAGATCATTTCAGATTTAGTGTGAGTGCATGAATAGGGTTTTATTTTCGATTTCTAGTCATCTTATCCGTGTTCGTTTGCCAATGTTAGAAATCGCTTAGCATTACGAACAAATGTGTTTAGTGCCTTTTCACCGGGGGGTGAAAAGGTGAAGAGCAGATGATTCCTCTCCATGGGTCAGAGGTCACCATCCGCCCTCACTGGAGTTGCGGTCTCGGTCTTGGCGCTGCATGGCCGCCGAGCGCAAACGCCCGCCGGAATAGCAGGTGCCATTAAATGTTGACTAAATACCCAACTACTTAGTCAAACGCAACAACGCTGATTTGTGATGAGAGCCTGATAATGAGATAATGACGGTGATTTCCTCTGTCTGTTCACACACACTTCAAAAATATTAATTACATCGCGCATCTTTTTATGTCTGCGTTAACAATTTGTTTGGATTGTTCCAAAAGGATTATTCTGACAAGGGTCGGCACTGGGGCTCGGCGGTTAGCGGACCCAGGTCCCGGAATGAATGGCTGAATGTCTCAATATGACACGTCGATGAGAGGGTGTACGGTTGTTTGTCTCCGGATGATGTTTTTCCCACCGACAAGCTGATGTAGCAATCGCTGCTGACAGATTAAGAATAATTCAATCACAACTCACTCAGACGTCCGATAAGGCCCAACAATAAACCTGTCGTAATTACTAATCTATAATGTCAACTCTTATTAAGTGGTAGGAAAAAGGAGGAAAATACAATATGTAATTAATTTCTGCTTGCTGATGCGTTTAGAAAGTATTTGTCTGGGCTAGGTGTTTCTGAAACCCCAACCCACCCATTTTTTAGTTTAGTAGTTGACTGTTACGATCCAAGCTAGAAAAATCCTGACTTTTTTGAAATCCAAACCGAGCTCATTTTCGACATTATCTATTATCTCCAGGCCCGATGATTTTCCGTCTCGCCGCCCGGCTCCAAAACGCAATCTCGAACGTCGCTGGCATGCCGTGGCTCATATCTATCGGCAAGCTAATTAGCATTAGCACCTTTACGACCCTTTACATTATCTTTACGGTGTGCCATTAACTGCAGTATAGACGCCGTCAGCTGGTCTTGTTACAGCTTCGCCACGAGGTCTGCGCCGCTCGCGCCAACACAGATGGCTGTAGCGTCAGTGGGAGACAAACCGCTAATCATCCACTTATGGAAATCACCGCCGGCGTGCCTGCAATGTTGCATCTACAAAATCGATCAAAATCCTCATGCTCCGTTACTGATATTTGATAGCTGTTTTTAATTAACAGATCATTTAATTGCATTGTTGCAATGGCAAATATTTTATTTGTTTGTTTTTTAAATGTATCACAACCGAACAAGATAAACTCAAAGATGCGCTATCGGAAATTGTTTTTTTTCGTATTCATTTTCTCTGTGTTTGTACCGATATTGCCACCTGTGGTGATACCATGGAGAAAGTGGAGGAACATCTAGAGATGTGGAGGTATTTTGGAAGGATGAAGGTTACCTGCAGCAAGACGGAAAACATGTGTGTAAATGAGAGGAATTCAAGTGAGAGCAGCCAAGGGGCAGGAAGTAAGTAGGAAGTAGGAAGTAAACAGGAAGTAAGTTGATGTGATAGAGGAGGATGCACAGAATAGAGTCAGGGGGATAAACCCGAAGGAGAAGGAGAAGAAGAAGATTCATGTTGTCTTGTCAAATTTGTGTCAACAGGTGAGGAAGCATTTATAAAAGTGATATTTAAGGCAATTGTAACAGAGGCAGGACTCTGTCTGGCCCGGTTTGCCATCAGAACATCTTTCCCCGATTCGTCGTTGGATCACATGCTCTCGGTTGCCCTTTGACCTGCACCCTTCAGGGATCGCCACAGCCAATCATCTGCCTCCATCGTCACCGTCCAAACGGTCGACCCCTGGCGTAAATACAAAGTACACGGAAGATGACCGAACACTTCCTCCCTTTAATTTTGCTGAAACCTTCATCATCCATTTGCATTTTGGGGGAAAAAAAAAAAAAAAAAAAGTCCGGCGCTGTGCAAACGCCGCCTCACGAGAAGCGCCCTCTAAAACCCTCCGGATTCCCTCGAACGCCTCGCGGCGGACCCCGGCAATCTTTTACACGTGATTAATATTAAAAAGCCATGTTGACCCATTGATTCATCAAAGACAGTCACGGGGCCCTCTAAACTATTTATGACAACAACAGCCGACATGTCAAGAGCGGATTAATAATGCATTACTCCCCTGCCTGGCAGATTATAGACAGTAGATGAAGTCTGAGCCGCGCGCTTGTTGGATGCTCTTTTGATGCCCAATCAATATTGAAAAAGATAATGAGAAACGCTCCGTGCATGCCAATTCATCTCCACCGGTGCGGCTCCAAAACCATCTTTCTTTCGGCGGGCCAGATAGTGTAATCACGGGGATGTAAATCACGGCGGGGGGAAGAAGGGCCGGCCTGCGCAAATGTCACTCATGGTAATTTTCAATCGCTTTCCCACTTGGGGGTTTGTTATCGCGCCAGCCAATTTTATTTGGATTTTTGGATCTCTTGCCCTTCGAAATCTGCTCCGGAGCGTTCATGCTCATGTCCTTGCACAATCCACGGAAATCCGCGCCGACAACTCGCATGCATCTCATCCCATTTCACAGTGAGCAAGCAGGGGAAATTAATGCTGTACTGGGATTCCTGTCAATCTGAAGGTCCACGGTCACAGTGACGGGAGCAGGACAAAGGAGGCACGGGTGCGGTAAATGTCAGCGTGGCGGCGAAGATAAGGGAGGCTATCCAAGCCCGGCGTGTTGGGGTCAGCCGCCGTCACCTCCAATGCTCCTTACAAGGGCAAACTTGTAGTGCGGATTTAAGTGGGTGAAATTAGTTTCCTCCGCTGGGTGCCCGAGCCAGACGAGATGGCTCGGTCAACCGGTCAGGATCATGTTCTACCAGGAGAAGGCCCTCCGGACAATACTGGACTGTGTCTCTTTGGTGGCCTGGAAACACCTAAGGAATCCCCATAAAGAGATGGACCAAGTGGCCGGGGAGAGGGTAGCCTCGCACATTCAGAGACGCATCTGCTCTTCCTGTGGATCAGGATATCCTAACAGTAGGCCGGCAAATGACACATGCCTTTTACAAACTTAATTTTCTGCACAGTTGAGGGTCATTGCCGGGAGGGCCTATACCCCAAGATCCAGGGTGGCCTGGTAAGATCCTGAATGCGGATGCCTTTTCAGTCCCTGAACTCCCTGCACTGTTGCGCCCCTTCCAGTCCTTCAACCCTTTGTGTTTCGTACTTCCGATACCGGAAGATTCTGGAACTGCCTCTTTCCAACTTTTGCATCACCAGCCTATGTTACGTTGCCGATGCCTTTCCATTCCCTGACCCCTCTGCGTCGTGTCAACTGTCCAAGACCCCCTTACGTTTCCTACTCCTTGCACCGGAAGATACTGGAGGATACCAGGAGATCCTGGTCGATCCTGACTGCGAGCATCCGTCCTTTGCATGGCCACCCTGTGCTATGTTGCCGATGTCTTTCCAGTCCCTGATGCACCTATGCCGGATGCTCCCTGTCCGGGAAGTTCCTTGAGGATCCCAAAAATTCTTGACCCCCCTGAGCTACGTAGCTGACGTCCTTCCATTCCCTGACCCCACATGCGCTTGTCTTTTCTCCCCGTACTCTAGCCGAACCCGACACGTATCTTCCATCCCGTGCTTTGCCGTTGATGAATCCTGACTTTCATTTCCTGGAGTTGAGGTTTCCAATTCACGTCACACTCCTAGAAGTTAGAAGAGCTCTATTAGCCTCCAAAACCATTCCCCAGTTTCACAAAATAAATAAAAAAATAAATAAATACAAACGGTGGATGTAGGCGAAACAAGCAAGCTGGTGGATTTTCAGGGCTTAGACCTCGGGCTTAATCTTTTAAGCGCCCGCTTGTCATGTGTGAACCCAAATCATAGCTTCTAGGAACCAATGACATCCGGCGAAGCCTCCAAAAAGCCCAGGGAAACTAAAGTCCCCCATGAATTTCTCATCCCCTTGACCATTGGACCATTAAATAACACACATGGGCGGGTTTGGTTGTTAATACCTGCGCAATAAAAGTTTTAACAGGTAGTTCACAACTCCATACATTCCCCGTCACTTTACCGCCACATTCACGGGTCACCTGCCAAAATTTATGATGAATCCAGACGATTTGCTACAAGCTTTGTTTTGAAAAGGTCGTCAAATTTGCTGGATTACCATTTTCACTGTCATGGAGGAACAATTTTATACCCGCATGGATGGTATGTCGTTAGCGGCATGTTGTCACAGCAAGAAGGTCCACTGTTGTATTCCAAGAGTGGACCTTCCTATATTCCTGGTGTTTAGTGAATGAATGGTTGTTCAAATGTTCATGTCTTCGTCAGCTGTCCTCCACCCAAGTACCAATTTCCCAGAAGTATTTAGAGAGAGTGACAGGCCCTGTCCAGTTGCTGTTAATCCTAAATCCTTGCCAGACTTGCTCTAATTCCACCGGTCGGAGAGGGGCGCTGGGGTTCTCTGGGTTCTTTTAATCCGGACTCAGCATTAAGTACACTGTAATAAATCTCCCATTAAGACAAATTCAAACCACAGCACCAGCACATGCACCCCCGAACACCAGTAGATCGAGCTCATTTGTGTTTTTAAAATTGCTTTCTTCTACGTAAGGAGTTTACCGCACCATCAATGACATGCGCATTTTAAAAAAAACAGGATAGAGTTGGTTGAAGAAGCCCTCGTTTTCATCATTTCACAAGATATGATCTGGGTGGAGACGCCACCAGAATTAGAGTTACGAGAAGAAGCTACCAGTAGGAGCAACCAGGACTAGCTACCATGGGGAGCGAACAAGAGGAGCAACCAAAAGTCACTGCCAGAAGTAGCTAACAGGAAGTGCTATCAAGAGGGGCTACCATGGGAGCTACCAGAAATAGCGACTAAGAGGAGCTAGAAGTAGGAGCCACCCACAGTAGCTACCAGGAAGAGCCTTTTTCAAGGTTTTTTAAGTATCCGATCTGCCTTCCTGTGATCCTTGGCGCTGCCCACGGAGCGCAAAAACAGGTTGAGAAGAGAAAACAAGCTTTACAGGTTCAGCGGTGTGTTTAGGGTCCCCCATCCTTCCTGTTGATGGAGACTAAAAGCGATATGAGCATCTGGGGATGACACTGAGAACCCCCTCCCTGCAGGTTCTCACTGCTGAAGAACCTCGAGCATTTGATTGGCCCTTCATTCCTGATCACATCTCTGCGATGGGGAACTGAGTCCCGAGAGATGGATGCTGTCCTCTGGGTTTGTATATCAGAATTGGCAAATGATGTCTTCAGCAAGGCAAGGTAGCACGGCGGTTAGCGCTTCCACTTGACAGCAACAAGGTACCTGATTGGATCCCGACAGGGAGGGTTTTATGCGCGGAGACGCCGTGTTCTCCCATTCTCTGGTGTCCTCCAAAAACATGCAAAAACCAGTCGTATGAAGGCGAGAGTGAATAGTTATATGAGAGGGTGAATGGCCTCTCTTTATAATATACGTTGCCCTGTGATCAGCAGGTGAACGGTCCAGGGTGAACCTCACCTCTCGCCCAATGACAGCTGAATGCAGGATAGATAATGAATGAATGAATAAATATTTGCGCGCAACACCGAACCTCCTCAGCCGATGACCAGCTTCTTCTGAGGCGTCACGAACCGACATTCCGCTTTTAATGGGGAAAACGATTCAGATAAAGTCCCCAGGCTCGTTCGTGTAAATGAAATGATCGCGCGCCGAATGCAGAATATGCAGATTGATATCCCGACCGGGGGGGGGGGGAATCCCCCCCCCCATCAGAAGCTATTGGGCGCTTTCAAAAAGGAGCCGGGGTCGGAGGTGAGCACAATACAAGGAGAGATCAAAAAAAGAAGAGCAGCAGACAACTTTAATTAACCGTGAGGGCGGACGAGTGTGTGTGTGTGTGTGGGGGGGGATTCCAGAGAACCCGGTTGATATCAAAGAGCCCGAGTGGAGGAAACAGCGGCTGCTGGTATGAACGGATAGATGAGAGAGGTGGTGGGAAGAGGGAGGGATGAGGATGTTTAATCCAGGCCTCCGTCTTTCTCTCTCTCTTTTTCTCTCTTCCACCGAGCCGAAGGATTGGATCCGAACTGTTTAATTTTTTTTTTTTTATTTAAGAAGTTCTACTATACAATAGCATTTTTTTTTATTTGCCATGAAGTTAAGAAAGAATTTTTATTTTTTAACATTTCTATTATTTTTATTTTTATCCTTTATTATTTTTTCATGATCAATTTTCATTTGCGCATTAAGGGACAGGCGGAAGCAAGGTCACCCGCTTTAGTGCCCCTCCAGTTCATGCAGTTCAAACCCATTATAAACAACAAATAAGGTAAACGGATAGTAACACACACGCACTGACACACTCACACACTCACACACACACACACACACACACACACAGGCACACACACAGGCACAAGGGGTTTTAATCATCAGGGAAAAAAAGCTGAAAATCGTGTTATTGTGTGGAAACGGGTTTTATTATTTGTTAAATTACACCAGTCGTGCGTGGAGGTATTTATTACGATTATGATTACGACTATTAAACAGCCATGCAAATACTGCTAAATAGTGGAAATGAAAGCAATAGATGTGTGTGTTTGTGTGTGTGAGTGTGTGTGTGTGTGTGTGTGGGTGGGTGGGCGTTTGTGTTTTGTCCTGCTGATTGATTGAATGTAAAACGACGAGCCTGGAGGTGGAGAGCAGTGGAGCTGTGGGGTCAGAGGTCATGGCTGTGAAAATGCCTCGGTTTCGCGCAGCAACCCCTCCCCCACCACCACCGCTACCAAACACACAAACCATCAGCCAATCAATGCTGCCGCAATTAGTGTCGATCTAATTAGAAGCCGTTGTTCTGGGTGCCGACAGAGGCAGTTCATTCATCAATATGAAATTAAGCGGCAGCCACTTAGCGTTGGATTAGTATCACGAGTTCATTTGTACTGGAATCAATTAATTTGCATCATACGCTGCCATCACGCCCGCAGGCTGGCACATTGGAGAGAGCAAAGGAGAGATAGAAATAAAATACAAACTGTGAAATTAGCGCTGATTTTTTTTTTTTTCTTCCCCTCCTGGAAAAGTCACTCATCGCAAATCAAATAGGGTACTTGAAAGCAGTGGCAGGAACCAAACAGCCTTATCTCGCCCGCTTGGGTAATATCCAGCAGCCGAAGCGGCTCCTCCTCCCCGACGGCAACCCGGTGTTCCGCCGCCGCCGCCGCGTCTCGTGAGGGCTCTCCGACAGGGAGAGACCAAAAATTGAAAATAAATTGCGGAAAAGGAGTCAAAGGCTCCGCCGCACGTGTTTTCCCTCCGTGGGTTATAACAAGCAACTTTTTTCTTATTACTCCTCTTGACAGAGTGGTCTCGACAGAACACGACCCGCCGACCTGCTGTCGTTTATGTACAGGAGATCCTACGGAAAAAAAACACGAATCAATAAAATCACAGCGTTTCGGAAACAGATGGAGAGAGACTATTCAACCCCAGGTTTAACTGGCGCGCAGCAGCTATCGCTAGCTTGGGAAAGTGGGCATGGCTAATCGACGCAGAAATCTGTCAATCAAACGTTTTAATCTTTGAGTCAACTCACTCGGGTAGTCTTTGCCACCTCATGACCCGATGGTGAACACAGGTCACCCACAGCCAATGAGAAAAGAGGAAGCAGGACATAGAGTTGCGGGAAAGGAGCATAGAGCGGATAGCTGCGCTAACAACAGCGACAGCTAGCTGTTTATCGGCCATGTGTGTTTACCCTCTCATACACATGGCCGCTCCGGTGTCTTCAGCTGGTTCGACCAATCGTGTTGAAACCAGTTTCTTAGTATGAACTCCGATTCTTCTCAGCCTCGGTAACCATGGTGGCGGCAATGTAGCGTCAAGGTAAATTTCCCCTTCCGCCCCCAAAACCTGCATCTGAGTCACAAAATCATGAAAAACCAACCTCCGTCTGATCTGGGAGTCTAACAACTACCCATCGCCTTGGAGACGTTTTGGATCCATGTGCCTCTTTTATTGTAAAACTTTTCTAGGGCTTTACTCTAGTTAGCATTCATCCATTCACAAGTGACCTGCATTCAAGGAGCTAACCAGGCTATTTGAAAGAGCTCGGGGTCCCGAGTCTTGTACGAGGTCACTTCGAGATGCAGACAGGAGGAGCCGGGACACCCCGCTCTGCCAGCTGATGATGGATGCGTGAACGAGTCCTGTTGGCCGCAGGAAATCGGGACACAGCCCTTAATGGGGGTCCACAGCACCAGGGCGAGGTGAGGACTTCCATCTGCGGAAGGTGAAGTACAAGGGGCTGAGGGGCGAAGAGGGCATACATTTAGGCAACTTCAAAGAAGAACTCCTAGAAATGGATTTTCTGCTTTCGGCGCCCAAACAGAAAACCTCGAAAAAATGAGGCTTCGGCCTCACAACTATGGTTTGAAGACATCGGGACCCCGATGGGGGCGGTCAAGTGAATTTCATTTCCTCCCGGGGCATTGAGAACCCCAACCCACGGGGATTCTAGAAGAGCCGCAAGCCGAGCCACGAAGTCTGTCATCGACTGGCGGCGCGTCTTCCAGCTCTCAAAGGACAAAGTCCTGGTTGCACTGCCTACCGACAAAGGTTTTACAGGAAGCAGATGCTGCTCCAAAAGCCCCTCCTGAGCGGCGTGAACGTACCAGCGCGGCGGTACTGATGCGTGCACACTCCCTCAAGGACGGATGCTGTAAACAAATACAGCGCAATGTGTTCTCATCCTCTGCTGTCTCTTTAGAACTAGGATCCTCCTGCGACACCCCCCCCCCCCCAAGTCACGACTGAACCGAATCGATGTGAAGCCACGCAGATCCGAAACAGCGACCGGTAATAACACGCCATCTTGACTGACAATTGGAAAAAGTCCAAATAAGTGCGGAGGCTGCCGATAATCCCCCCGGTCGGTGATTTTTCTTTCATTCTCCTTTTTGTCGTGGTTATAATTGGGGCTCTCGCTCTCTGGTCACACTCAAAGCCCGCCGCTACAGCGGCGCCATTGAATAATCGAGTTCTAATTACTGCGGAGTTAAACGCAAGTTTGACTCAGGCTAAATGATGCTTTTCATCCAGAAAATTAACAAAAAAACAAATAAATTACTCGCCGCTTCCGCTTTAGCGCCATCCCCGGGGCGACCTTTCTTCGCCCGTCGCTTCCTTGTTATTATCTGCCCCCCCCCCCCCCCCCCCACACACACACACACACACACACACAGCAATGCGCCGCCATCCATGAAAGTAAAGCGCTCAATCGGCGGTTTGATAATCTACCGACGAGTCGGACCCTTTCACTGGATCGGCTTCCATCATTGCAAATAAAGCCAACCCGGATAAACCCGTACACATGAAGGGATGTTCCCAAATTAACAAGCTCCGCCTCCTCTACTGTATTCAATTGAATTAGCGGAGAGCGGAGAAATCAATTCTCTCAATTCTGGCAAAAATGACCTGCATTGAAACCTCTAGTAATTTTTGAAATAATTACTAATTCATTATCTAAACCCGCTTTCACTCATGGTTGCCGCGGTGCTGGAAGCTATCCCAGCTGTCATTGGGCGAGAGGCGGGGTTCAACCCCGGACGCCCTGTAATCAACACTTTTCTCCAACAGGGAATGAATCAGTGCTGATGCATCACTTATTGTGGTGATTTTCCATGTGCACGCATGTGTGTGTGTGAGTGTGTGTGTGTTTATCGGACATTCAAGATGAAGGACTGGTAGTTTCGGCCCTAAGCTGAGACAGGGGAAAAATGTAATGGGAAAAAAAACTGCTGCAGTCCTAAAATCTTGAAGCAGAAGATGGAACCATCCCAATATATCTAAAGAACTGACATGCATTGAAAAATGAATCAGTCATCATTGGATGGAGCCAATCCCAGCTATCCTCAGACGCAAGAGATGTGGTTTTACCTGGACCCGACACCTGTCAATCATAGATCTCCAAACAGAGGCAACCGAGCATTCACCCTCTCATTGGTAGCGATCTGCGCTGAAACTGCCAAAAAAGGTTGACTCCTTGCAACAAGAGAAGGGAATTTGCCGCCGAGCCTCTTCCTGTTCTGAGCGAGCAGGAGAAGGAGGCCGGTGCGGCCAGTGCTGCTAGCTTAACGTGATATTTATCAATTTGTGGAAACTATGGGCTGTGAACCGCCTCTGGAGGGCAGCAGACAGGGTGTCCGCTCTCGCGACACCACTTATGGGATTCGCAAAGAAAGAAAACAAAGTCAGACACTATTAGAAGAGTTCCTTCGCCACACAGGAAGTTCACCTGCGAGTGGCTCCTCAAACCGGGGAACTTCCTATCTAAAACTACATCCCGACTAGAGCCGCAATAACAGATTCCACTTTGTCAAAGTCTCAGTTTGCGAACAGGCTTCCGGGTTTTAAAAGCGAAATCGGTGACAGAGTTGGTGTAATCAAACAAGATTTGGGTTGACAAGTTATTTCATTGCTAACAAGCCACTAGCTTAGACACGTCTGTTACACTGCTGCAACCATCATGCGAACATTATGTTTTTATTTTACATTTTCTTTAAATTCTGAGAATGGACGTGAAAGACATTGTAGCAGAGCAAGAAAGAAGCGTCCGCATTTCGGATCTGGTTTCGGCACAGGGAGATTGGCGGGCTGTTCCACCCTGAAGGACAAAGAGGAACTTAAGGGAGTTGGTCTTTTTGAAGAGGTAGCCAATCATCATTATAGACAAGTTGGGGATCCATTTCTCTAATGGAAATATTTATTTTAGTTTCAACGTTTTGGTCGAAAAAAAAAACAACATTATGAATGAGTCACATTAGTAAACCGAGGTGTCGCTGCAGAGCATGTGATACAGCACACCCATCGCCCCCAGCACCTGGAGGAATATTCAAATATGGAAACTCCAAAAAAGGAACAGGAAGTCACCGATCTGCGACACAGGACCCATTCAGGCACACGTCCCACAGCCAGTGAACATCCTACCACAAATTTGAAATAAAGGCATAATAAACAGAGCCTGAACAATGGAATTCTGTCTTAATTGATTATTTATAGGACGCTTAGTGTGCCTGAAGCAACATCTAATTTTAAGGAGTTTGAAAAAAGACCCTCATCTCCAATGTATCTGGTCCCATGAGTCGCTGTCAGTATACAGTATAGTATAGTACAGCCCTTGAAAACAAGTCCATATTTTGTTGCCAGGCGCTGCTTCCAAGTGAATTCCACAGGACGGTGTTTGAAATTTGAGCCTTTGAGTGCATGAATGAGGTTATGTGACCGCAGGCATCCCCTTCTGGTCCAAGACAGCATTTGCGTGCGCTGCATGTCACGACCCGCCCGCTGCACACTTTGGGTTTCAAAACAAAACAGAGCGATTCATCTTTGGGCTGCGGTTGAACAGCCTCCCAAAAACAGATTCGTTGCTAATAAATCCCTCTGCTGTCAGACGGATTACAGAGAGCGATAAACACACAGTGGTCAGAAATAATCATCATATTTATGATATTTTGATTTTGTGAGGCAGTAACAAACAAGGGCTGTGGGGAACCCCATGGCTGAGCTCAGATGAATCTAATCTGGTCTTGTGATGATTTTAAGACGCTGTAGCCATCTCTGCCAGACAAGATGCCTGCACCTGTCAGGCTTATTTATGCTAACATTAGGCGAGTAAATAGGTACGTCTATTTCAAATGTTGTCAACATACTGTGTCTACTCCCCTTGTCTGCTTTACCTTGCCATGGTTGTCAACCACGAGGGGAGCAGAGTTCTGTTTCAGGCAAAAACAAACGGTGATGGTGGAGGAGTTAGCGATAATGTACATTTTAAGAAAAATGCAAGAAGAGTGCCTGGTTGGGCTTGAGCATACCGCGCAAAGCTAACACATGGCTACCGTTGGTAACGCTCTGTTTGCTGCGTTTGGCTAGGCTCCCCGCGAACGTACAGAATTACGCACGCGTATGCTAATTTTACATTTAGCATAAATGAGCCCATAGAGGGAAAGCCGGGGAGACATCATTATGCTAGCTTTGGGATTGTATGCACCGCCTTGTTTACAAGTAGACATTCAAAATACACTACACTGATTTATGTGGACAGAGAGGCACTTGTAGCCGAGTCTCCCTCTGACAATACAAGGCGACATGCTGTAGCATACCATTATGTGAGGCATGGAGTACACACTCGATGCACTTAGAGGCACACTAAATGAGGTGATGCATTTACCACAGACCTTGTGTCCCGTCAAGAGTTTATCGTTTTAAACTACATTATACGTTACTTTATGATATGCAGAAGAGTTCCTTTGGAAAAGGAAGCAACAGGGACATCAAAAGGGGCTTGAGAGATGAGTGAAAGCATTAAACTGAAAGATCCGCGAGGTGGCAAAGTCTAGATGTTGCCATATTGGAGAAAAAGGTTGCCAAGGAGAAGCTATTGTTTCCAAAGAAGGCAACGCGTTCTTTTCAGGGAAGACCCAAGGAACGTGCGATGTTGGGTAGGCGAAGCATACCATTTCTGGTAATAAACTGGGAGGGGCTTTAAGAGCATACAAGTCCAATAATCAGTCTGGCTGGGAACAGGGTCGATGGCACGCAGCACTGACCACCTCTGGCTCTTCATTGGATGACCCCAAATGTTTCGGAGGATCCGCATTTAGATGAAAGAAGACCATAGAGTAGACTCTGACTCCCTCTGACCCCTCAGGAGCCAGTACTATCCCATTTCAGCTTTATTTCATCAGATGCGCTGAAGTGCAATCTCCTTCTTTATTTTATCACCAGTTTATTAGCCATTATATTTATATATTTTATCTTTTTTTGCCTCCAACACAGGCATAGGGATCTTAATCTTTTTTTCCTTTTTTTTTTGAATGGGGGTGTAAGTTGTAAAGGTCAAGTATGAAATTGAAGTGGAGATTATATATGTCGCCTATCTGCGCTTCATTTTCAATTAGTCTGACTGTTATTGGTCCTGCCAGACAGTTTTAGGTGTTCTTCTATTAGCAGGGTGATGGAACGCCGGGCTTGGCTGGGTCTTCGCCCAAGGTTCGGACGAATAATGGCCCGCCTTGATTTTATCCTCTTTCCCTTTTTTTCCCATCTTGCTGATTTACTTTTCCAAGGCTCCGCCTTGACAGCCCAACGAGGGACAACCCGCGAAGCACGCCGCAGCTGACCTTGGAATATTCGGTAAAAGAATCTCCCTTTTACTTCTCACATGCGCGTATGTGTTTATTCACATTTACCTGAAAATATATAATCCATCAGGATTTGTTCGGGCGGCGGCAAACGGCAGACCGTCGACCGGCTGGATTTTTCTCGCCCACATTTATCTTTGTAATCGGTTTTATTTATCCTAAATTCCTGGCCGGTTTTGCAGCAGTGCGGTAAACGTTTGCTCTCCACTCTGGTATCTTTCCGCTTGGGATTCTATAATAAATGACTATGGCTCAGCGGGTGGTGGGGGCGTCCCTCCAAGCGGAGAGTTGGCGGTTCGATTCTCGGACAAGACGCCGAGCTCCCGAGGTTGCCCCTGATTGGTCTGCGACTACCATTGCAGCCCGGACCCTTCCGTTGTGTGAGAATGTGTGTGTCTGAAAGGATGAATGCTATCTAGTGGAAAGCACTATTAAAACAGACACATGCCAATGAGGGAGTGTATGCCTCTATGTGACATGCGAATGAAAGGGTGAATGTTATACGTCTCTAAAAGATGTTTAAGCGAGAGGGTGAATGGTTGCGTGTCTCTGTATGACGGATGAACGAGAGAGTGAGCTCGTGACTCGTGAAAGAAAAGGTGCTTTTGGTGTTTTGGCCAAATTTGCCCAGAGGTCTGAATGAGAGGGTGAATGTTGTATCTCTCTACATTGTGGGAATGAGAGAGTGATTTGAGTTAATCTGACGAATGAATGAGAGGGTGATTGGCTGAATGTCTACATGACATGAATGAGAGGGTGAATAGTTGCATGTCATGTGGACATGTGGATGAGAGGGTGATTTTTATGTGTCTCTATATGACATGTGGATGAGGGGGCGAACGTTGTATGCCTCAATGTGACGTGTTCATGTAAGGGTGAATGTTGTGTGTCTCTGTACGTCACCCTGTGATTTGCTGGCGATGAATCCAAGGTAAACAGTGAACAGAATGAATGAATGAATGAATGAATGAATGAATGAATGAACTAAGCATTGTCTTTTGGCGTGCTTTAGTTCTTGACATTCTTATACAGGGACAGTTGGTCAACCTAAAACGGTGTCTTAGGAGATTAAGGTTCAAAAATCGGTGACCAGACATCTGGGATGCTGTATTACTGAAAGCTGTTGTCAGCGTGTCCACAGCACACACACACACACACACACGCACACACACACACACACACACACACACGCTTACAATTACACATACTCACACACACACAACTCAGAATCAATTTTGTTGATTGTCGCATTTCCCGTCTGCCTCCTCCAGGCAGAAGGGGTTTTGGCACGGCGCCCCCTCCCCCCAGCTCTTTTAATAACATTGTTGTTAACTAAATATTGGAAAATTGCTGCCCTCCCAGGTTGAGCCATTAAAGTTTACACTCCGGCCGCGTTTATCGCCTCCCACGTTTTATTTTATCACCGCCGCTTGTCGCCTTCCCCAAGTGTCAAGTGGCTGATGATAAACACCCAGGACCTTTATTTCTCCCGCCTTTTTAAATTTCTGCCTCCTTATCATTCCCGCCGTCATTGTTGTTACTCCGGCGTTCCGCCTTCTATTCACGTCAGCCAGCCGTGAAGGGCCTCAGATGAATTCCTGTGTTTTACTGTCAGAAAAGATCCCCGAAAAGTAATCGTTGGGGGGTGGGGGGGGAGTTAGGGGTAATGGCGGTGGGTGGATGAGGGGTGACAGGGGAGAGCCGGGGGCATGAAAGTGACGCTATCAGGCAACAGCAGAGGTAAAATACAAATGCTAAGCTGTCAGCGATGTGCAGCGCCAATAAACCAGCGTAAGGCTGACGGGCAGGTTTGTATGGTTTTAAGCTAGCTCTTATCCTTACTGATAATAACATATGAACACACAAGCACGCACACCCCCCCGCCCCCAGTTTTCTGATCTCTCTCCGTGCACGCCACAAATTCCCCCCAGGCCCCGCATAACGGCGGCACGAGAACCCGAGTCAGTCAACGAGGATGGACACAAATTGCGGCCCACTTGGGTACGGTTGCGGAGTGATTCATTACTAATGCATTTGGTTTACAGGCCTGGGGGGGAAAGAGGGGGTACCACATGTGATAACCCACAAAGCGCCTGTTGAAAAAGAGGTTGTCCTTTTTCATCTGTGGGGGACGGCTGGTGCGGAGGTGAGGCAGCAAGTGAAACCGCATCGGCTTGTTTAGCCATCGCTAATTAGTTAGATTAAGGCAACGGCGTGGTTTTGCAGCGATGCGGTCGTCCAAACACAGACGCTTCCCGGATTGCCCGCCGTGTTGTTTGCGATGTTGCTGTCAAGCTGCATGGAGCTTCAGATGTAAACAGATGTTCAGCAAAAGAATGGAAATACCGATCCTTTGCAAAGTCCAACTTTGACAGCAATAATAATGCAAAAAATAATATTGATAATAATAATAATAATAATAATAATAATAATCATTATTATCATTATTATTATTATTGTTGTTATAATAACAACAATAACAATAATAATAATAATGGTAATAATGATAATAATAATAATAATAATACAACTGATATTACTACCACTACTACTACTACTAATAATAATAATACAACTAATAAACTACTACTACTACTAATAATAATAATAATAGAAATAACAATAATAATAATAATAATATGGAGAAGAAGAAGAAGAAGAAGAAGAAGAAGAAGAAGAAGAAGAAGAAGAAGCAGAAGAAGAAGAAGAGGAACTAAAACAACAAAGTAATAATAATATCAACAAGAAAACAATAATATAAACAACAACAACAACCATTTGGAGTCTTCATGATCTCCCATGGCAGAATGAGAGGGTTTACGTCTCTGTATGCGGCACTGTGAGGACTGCTGGGAAATGCATTGTGCTCAGGAAAAGCAGTTTAAATTAATGAATGAATAATTTTTTTTTTTTTTAAAAAGAGGTCATTGTAACATTTATCAATGGTTTGTTGTGCTGACAATGGATTAAAAAATGATAAATAGTTAAACAGATGAATGAATGAATAAATGAATAAATATATTAATAAGGTGAATTGATAAATAATAAATAAACAGATGACTGAATAAATAAATAAATATCCCCGTAGCGCAGCCACTTCTGAAACATCGAAAGCGTTCATTTGCGTTTAGTTGTTGTCGGGAAAGGAAACGGCCCGAAACCACAGATAATTGGCCAGAGAAGCGCCGTCCCTTCACCGCGCAAGCTATTATTTATTTTCATTCTCTTTTTGAATTTGAAATTAGTGCACTGCTGCTCTGATCACGAAGGGAGGAAAGTCATCGGGAGTATAGTGCCTTGCACAAGGGCACTTTGACACTCAGGCGGGAGGTGGCGGGAATTGAACCAGCAACACAGCAAGAGCGGGACATCCAGCTCTACCAGCTGAGAAACTGCTCCTGAGTTCCTCTGCATTCTCTCCTGTGAACAGGATGTTATTGGTTGGACGTCTCCATGTGTATCCCTGTGACTGACAGCTGACCGTTGCATTTTAAACCCCGCCCCCTCACCCTGATGTCAGCCGGGACGACACGTCATCGTGTAGATCCTGGCTAAATCCCGTCTGCCACGACTAGATCAAGGCTCCGCCGCCGACAGCTTCTTCATCAGAACCTCTTTTCAGTGGTGAAGAAATAAAATGGAGCAGCCGCCGGGGCGAGGACGCCGCGCCGCCCGCGGAAAACTGAATTACCTTTAAGTCGATCAAAGCGGAGCCGAGGACAAACCCGGCCTGCCCCGGCTGTTGACCCGCCGGCGGGAGGCCACCGCATGGCGGAATAACCTTGACGGGCGGAAGCACGAGATCTTAGCTTCGTCTGGAGCCTCTGATCGAGATGCGAGACCGTGGCGGTCACGAACTGGCAACATGTGAAATGGAGAGGAGACTCTAATGGGGTGCAACGATCTATAGCCCTCCGACACCGACGGACGCCGACGGTCATGTGACGCCTCTGGAGAATTCATCCAGGCGTGGGAATGAGAGTGAACGGTCTGTGCAACGAATGAATGAGTGAACATTTGTGTCTTTATATGACCTACAAAAGAGTGAATGGTTGTGTCTCTATGTGACATATGAATGAGCGATCATTGTATGTCTATATAAGATGTGAAAATGACAGGGTGAACTATTGCACGTCTCTATGTGACATATAAATGAATGAGTGAATGGTTGTGTCTCTATATGATACAAATGAATGAGTGAACATTTGTGTCTGTATGTGACGTGAATGAGACGTACACATCTCTATAAGATGTGTAAATGACATAGGCATATATCTGTGTGACATATCAATGAATGAGTGAACGGTTGTATGACAATATGATGAATGAATGAGTGGCTATTGTATATCTTTTTAAGATGTGTAAATGACAGAATGAATTGATGTGTATATGTATGGTGAACGCCTCCACTCGGCCGTTAGTGTGCGATAAGCAAAATAGAAAATACAAAAATAAATAAATGAATGAATGAATGGCTTGATTATTGTCATGGCACAGATTGAACGCAAAACTAATGTATTGAAGATTAACTAAAGACAGAGAGGAGTCGGGGAACAACTGCGTGGGAGAATGATAACGCATGTTAGATACACCTCAGGTCTCACTGTCGCACACAAGTACTCACACCCCCACACACACACACACACACACACACACACACACACACACAATGCACTCACACGTACTAATTCTCGGCGGCTCAGAAGTGCAGATCACCGTTATCGTTTCAGGTTGTACCTCCATTTTATGCTCCAGAGGGCGGCGATAATTTAAGCCTCCCAATATGCAAATGCCCTTAATTGGCCTGTCACAAGTTTCCAGGCGCTCGACTCGGTGGACTGACTCAGGCTGCGAGCCCATTGGCTGCTGGGAGGTGGGGGTGGGGAGATGTGGGGGGTGGGGGGAGCGGGGGCGAAGAGGGTGCAATCTTGTACACTTCATTTCATTAATTTTGGAGGCATCACGGAGTCTTATAGAAGGGAGGGAACAGATTACTGTTGTTAAAGGGTGAGTGAGTGAATGAATGGATGGATGGATGATGGAGAGAGGGAGGTCTGGATAAAATGAAATGAATGGGTGGACCGATGGATGGATGGGGGAGCGATGAAAAAGGACAAACCCGACAAAGGGTGAGTGAATGAATGAATGAATGAATGAATGAATGAATGGATGGATGGATGGATGGATGGATGGATGGATGGATGGATATGGAGCGATTAAAGAAAGAGTAACTGAATGGTTGAATGAATGGATGGATGGATGGTGATGTGGAGGTATGGATTAAAAAATGAATGCTGAATAAACAAATGAATGGGAGGATTGATGGATGATAAGGAGGGAGTGAAAGGAGGAAGGGATGGATGGATGAAAGAATCAGTGGATGACCAAATGAATGGGTGGATTGATTGATATATGGAGAGATGGATGGCCGGTGTGGGGAGAATGGATGGATGGATGAAAGAAAGAATGGGAAAGAATGAATGGATGGATGGATGGATGGATGGATGGATGGATGGATGGATGGATGGATGGATTGGTAGGGCGGAAGAGAAGGAAGGGGAGATGGATGAATGAAAAAATGAATGAATGAATGAATGAATGAATTTTTCAAGGGAAAGAGGGATGATGGATGGATGGATGGATGGATGGATGGATGGATGGATGGATGGATTGGTAGGGCGCGAGAGAAAGAAGCGGTAATGGATGAAAGAAACAATGAATGAAATAATGAATGAGTGAATGGATGAATCAATGGATTTTTCGTGAAAGAGAGGGATGGATGGATGAATATTACCAATTGCAAACGTGAAATATGGAATTTAATACATACTTAATATAACATAAATATTACATATATATATATCACCATGATACTTGATTATTTTGCTTTCTTCCATAAGAGACATAGCTATTAAAATATCTAATACAATGACAACAAGACATTCATACTTTCTTTTCCTCTCTAACCAGTTATCTCCTTGTCAACCATCCCCTTTTTGACCTTCGTGACCTATCACCTTTGCACTCCTTTGACGTGGAACTCCTCTTCCTCCATCCTCCTCCACCCAGTGTGTTGTCATATATCTACATTTTCCCTCCATCCTCCAAATCTCCCAAGCATTTGAATGGAATAGAATAAATAAAGGGCGGCCCCCGCGAGTGCTTTCGTTAAACGGGCGCGTTTGTTTGCGTTGGGACTCCGACGGATCCGCTGTAATAACTTGGAAATGTTTCATGGGTTCTCTCCGCGGGGAACGAGACGAACCTCATTGAACTGCAAAGAAGGTTCAGCCGGAAGCATCCATCCTTTCCTTTTTTTTTTCCACTATAATATTTTTTTTATTTTCATATATTGTTTAAAGCAAAACCTGCATATTACATAAAGTGCAGCTGACGAAGGGAATACGTGCTCCCGTCGGGTAAATAACCCTGAAGGCCCGGATCCTTCATCTGAACGGATTCGGAGTGATTCGTCATTAATGTTTATCTGTCAAATTTCGGCATGGGGATCGCTTTTTTCACAAATAAGACAATAAAACATGCGTAAGTATTTTTAAGCTGTCAGGAAAACAGATTGTTATTAATAACCCGAGGATTGGCTCAGCGCAGAAACAATCTCTTTGCCCTCCCGCCACTGATCTATGAGCGAGCGATTGTCAGATATCCAGACAATGACCCGACGTAGCAGGTGAAAGTGGGTCGTGTTTAGTAGCAACTCGGACCAATCGGAGAAGTTCCTCCACTAGTCTGAGGGCACGTCTTCGATTCTGATGGATGGAGCAGAGGGCGGAGTCTTTCCTGAGAATGAACAGTGTGAATAGGAGTTGTTGGGTTCACATGGGTCACATGGGACAAGTAGCTGCTAAAGATGTCCCGCCCCCTGTTCCCTTTAACTCCGCCCACATTTTGAATGGCACAACGCCACTTGGATACATGGAAGAATGTCTTAAAACAAACGAACCCGGGTGCGAAAAAACTACCGTACTACCCGTATGTACGGGGAAGATGAGCTTCCCCTCCCTTGTCTCCATCAACCAAGGAATTAGAAATACCTTTTTTGTCACATTCGGTCATACATGGAGCACAACATCAGTGAAATTTGACCGCTGCATTCAACCTGTCATGACTGAAGGATTAGCAGAAGGCAGCTACGGAGCAGCACTCAGTGTATTGCTCAACAATACGACTGGCTAGGAGGAAAAATTGAGCTCCAAGGCGAAACCGCTCTAACGCCCTGAGCCACGCCACCCCTCAGGACAACCTGACGCCTTCGTTCGGTTCCGGAAAGGCATTGAAGGGAGAAAGGTGTCATTAAAAGACGGCTACGTTACTTTCTTGCAAACTACTCTTTGATTCGGTTGCGAGTCCGAAACCAGTGATAAATCTGCAGCAGCGACCGAAAGCTGTGCACCAGCAAAAGGCAAATTCGCCTCCGATTCCCGCACCACCGTCCACGCGCTCCCCCTGGGCAATATTTAATCACGGCGGTTCATTGCTTTTTTATCCAGCGTGACAGGTGATTTATTGTACGAGGATCTGATGGTGTTGGATACCATCTGCGGAAGAATCAGAGATTACCAATTTACCACTGAGGTAAATAAAGGAGTGCTGTAAGTACACAGGAGTTGTTTTCTATTTATTTCTTTAACCTGAATTTATCCCGCGTTTTGATTTGCCGGGTGTTACCGCGTTGAGGCGGTACCGAACCTTTGCTTATTAACACTTTAATTCGCTCAGATTACAGCGGGGAGGGGGGGCAGATTTACCAAACATCGTTTCTGTACTTAATCCCCGAACGAATCCCCTTGGGTTTTTCCTCGAAACGACAGATGCTCCTTGTGTTTTTCCCTTTACGCCTCCTGAATCCTGACACTTCTTTAGACACCACGAATTAAAACGAATCGCTTCGGAATTACGTGCTTTTGATCAAATGCGAGTTTATTCGGTGACGCTGACGTCTTTCTTCCCCCATAATAGTCAAGTGCCGACAGATGGAAAGAACTTTTGCGTGGGGGATTCGAAAAACATGATCACCAGGAGGGGCTCCAAATGGAGAGAGAGTTAAAAATAAGACAAGGGGGAATTGAACTGCCCTCTCTTTGGACGTGGCTGGATGCTGTTGTCCAATATTGCTATTTCTTTTACCACATATCATCTAAGGGTCTGCACTTTTTTGGACTTTTGACTCACAGCAAGAAGGTCCCTTGGTTCAAGTATGTTGGGAGTCTCCAAAACATTCAGAAAGTTCATCTGGGACTGTAAACTATCGAGAAGTGTGTCAGACATCGCCATAGGACGAGGGACTGAATGGTTGTATGCCTCCAGGGTGAGTCTCATGAAGAGCTAGGATAGGCTCCAGCACTCCTGCTAGCCTGAGCGCAAGATAAGCTGTACAGATAAAGGATGAATGGACGAATAACTGCATCATTCCAGGTATTACCGTGTAACAATCAGGCGTGGAATTAGTAATCCAGACCGTTAGTGCCTTTCCCTCCCGACCCTCATACCCGTTTTATCTCCATCACACTCTTACTCTTATTAAACCCAATAGCTTGAGGCAGAAGGCCGCTCGTTGAGCCGGGATCCGTCCGAGTTTTCCGCATTGCTAAGAGACAGACATCTCCATCGCCAAGCGCTCGCTAGCTCGGGGGGAATCGTGTCTTCCTGTAATTACAGGTCCATACTTGTTCTGCACGGAAAGCCTTATGAGACAGTTCTGTTATGATTTGGCGGGGCGTGAATAAAATCTGACTTGACTTGAGAACCCTGAAGGCGTTTTGATGTCAATATGTGAGGATTTCCAAGTCCGGCGTCTCCCTTTCTTGACAGGACAAGAGGCCACTCGACCGGGAAATTTACTTAATGCCGTTCGAGAAGCAACCAGAAACGCGCTCCTCCGAGGCAGCGGAGCCTCGAGGCGCAACGGCGGTCTTCCCATTTTCCACCCCTTCGGTTATCCGTCAAAAGGCGATGAAAAAAAGAACAACAAAAAGCTAGAAGGCTGTGAGAGAAAAAAAAAGAATCTCATTACAAAGACTATTTCTCTCATCTGCGTGCTTCAGTGAGGAAGCAGATTGCATTCCAGTACTTCATTAATAAATTAGTATTTGAACAATGGCAGGATGACGGCGGCGCCATCTTGACGCGCCTCGAATGCACGAAGCAGTGGAGTCATTACGCCGTCTGCACTTTTCAGCTCGGTCAGAAAAAGCTTTTCGAGAATCGGGCGAAACTTTGGCTGCGCAAGCGGATAAAAAGGGGACCGAGTCGGAAAATAAACAACTACTTCCAAGGCTTCTTCTGCAGTTTAACATCGGATGTGCTTTGCCTTCCTTGTTGTCCTACGTGCATTCAGCCCCTGTCACACTGCAGGAGCTTCTTGCAGTTTTGAGAATCTTCTCAGGAACCAGGTCACTCCTCCTGGCATTCGCATTTCAGCTCCTACTTCGATGCTGGGTCTTTTTTCCAGTTCCATAGGAACTCCAAGGCACTTTGTGAATGTTGGAACTCATAAGCAATGCCCATCGGCAGATACTTCCTGTGAACTACAGAGTGCCATTTTGAAATCCATCAGGATCACTAGCCAGCAATAAAATGGACGGGATGGAAAAGGTCAGAAGTAGAGAGAAGATAAAAACACTTCCAGCCATCTTATGGTCCACAGTTATTATTCACGGAGAACGTGAACGCCGTGGCAGCGTCCACCACCGTGTCGCCTTCCTCTTCTTCCTAAGGTGGTTTGTTTTTGAGGCGCTGAAGGTGCAGGTCCCTACCGTGGTCCCTCAATCCCTGCGGGGATGCAAAACTAAAATATCCCCCTGGAGGAAGAAGAGGACGTGTAGAGTAGTTCCTTGAATCGAATTTGAGCTGGACACTTTCCAGAACTGCCTTCTTAGAACTTTTCGGACTGGCCTTACGTCTCGCTCGCACAGGCAGAGCAGGCGCGCCGCCCCGAGACAGCTGATTGACAGGACGCTGATTGTGAAAAAGGCTAATCCGGGAACGGCTATGCGATGACGGGCGAGTCAACAAACAGACGGTTAGCGTCTCCGCGGTCGCGCGCTCTCCTCCTATAAAGCCTGCTAGCGTGTGATATACGATGCAGCTCCCTTTCCAAACAAGCGCTGCACTCCTCCTTCGCTTATTAACATCACACTCGCTTGTCACACACTCGCGCTCTACGCCGAGCTCCTCGCTGTCCCCAAGAGATAGTTGATGTTTTTGTTTTTTAATAATTACCTTGAGATCCGCTCCTCAAACAAGCAAACAGCGAGAGGCTACTTAATCACAACACATTAGCCGAGGCCGCGTGTTTACTACTATCTGTTTACTCCGTGGCGGTGAATGACAATACAGCACCGCCCGCCGCTTTTGCGATGCTGACAAGCCGCCGGGCTCTGTGAAGAACGCCAAGGTCAGAGATAATTGATTTTATTAATGCTCCGAAAGCTGCGTTTTCGCCGCGTGCGAAAATTAGCGGTATTTTGTGAGCCGTGAGACGAGGTGGCCGGAACGTCTCGCAGCGTCTGGCATCGCTCTTGATTGATAGCTGGACACAGATGAGGCCTTATTTCCCTTTTTTTTTTTTTTTTTGTTTGACAAGATGGCTCTACGGAGGGAGTAGAGGGGGTAAACGTATCATTAATGTCATCATGGACTCCGCGGATTTGAAATTATTTCGAGCTCGGCTCCCGAGCGGAGTCCTCACGAATCCCGCAGCAAGTCGCCAATTTCAGCTAAGCAACCGAGCGCGGCTTCGTCCAAACCCTTGGCGGCGCTTTCTGTGATCAGAACGAAACGATGGAAATCGGCACGTGAAACAACATGGAGCTTCCCAAGAGGACTGGAACGCGCCTCAGCCCGAGGTTTCCGGGTGTCTTCCGCCGGTTGGAAATGGAGAATCTTTATAACATTTAAATTAGCATTAAAATCCTTCGTGGCACAGCAGACCAGAAGAGCCCGGATCTCTTCGTCGCTCCATTTCTCGCTGCCGAAAATCAGCTGAGCAGTAACCGTCATAGCTTTTAGAAATAGCGATCCGCAGTCCACAAGAAGCATCTGATATGAGCTTCATCAAGCACCTATGAGGTCCTATAGAATCCTCAAAAGATCCTCATGTAGTTCTAGGAACTGACGTCCCTGGTTCCTCTGATCTCCGAGCGCCTGTTGCCTGGAAAGGTTCTTGGAACTGCAAAAAGTTCCCACAGTGCAAAAGATGCTGTTGTCGGATCCGGCGTCACTCCTCGAAAACCCTTCTCCGCATTTTCCTTTACCGAGTGTACCGACGCTCATCTTCACTTCTCCTGCAGGAAGCACAACTGCGACCGTTGCTGCTGGAGGAACAGGGAACCTTGACATCGTGCTGTCTGCATCGTACGGAGGACGGGGAAATCCTCCATGTCAGATCTGTAGGTACATCCTGTGCGAGCCGCTTCATGAATGAGAATAGGATCAGGTACAAATAACCTGGCTTCTTCACCAACATCTTGAAATCTTGATTCTTTGGCGTGCTGGTTTTCTTTGTCCCCCAAGGACTGCGGATGTACAACTGTGAGTTTTCGATGTTTTCAACGTGGAACCTGCGTGATCTGGCTGCGCTAGTGATGGGCAGATGCCGTTTTTAATCCAGGGAACCCCAGGAGGACATGGCTTTATGCTCATTGGCTCCTCTTTTTGGTTTAGCAAGAAAAAAATAAATTATTACTACCCATGCCTAATAATACATCATCCTGTCATACAGAGGAAATGCATGTTTTTGATTTCCTGTTATGCTAGCAGGGCGTCGGTGGTTGCGCTTCATCTCACAAAGACGGGTGACACGGATGAGATTGCGAGAAGGAGGGGAAATGGATCGCGGTCGGGGCCAGCGGAGAAAAACAAGCAAAAATAAACCAGTGCTCAGCTGTTGTCAGTAGACGTAGGTTGACATTTCCAGGAAGTGGTGGGCGCGAATGTCACACCGCCGTCGGAGACCGGTTACCATCTCCAGCTTTTTTTTTTTTTTGAGCGCGGATAAAACCTGTGGTTTGACGGCGAGTGGGAAGTTTGCGACGCCCCTGATGACTATCATTGCTCCTTTGCGCGTCTCTGCATCCAGGTGGATCCACATCCAGACACTATTCACGGGACACGGCATCGCCCGGCTGCCGCTCCGACAAGCGTTTCAGCTTTTCCTCAACTGGAGATTCGGCGTTAGCATTGGGAGGCTAGTATGTTGTCGCGTTTAAGTGAGTTTGACGATGCAACCAGGATGAGCAGTAGCAGCAGATGCTAATGAGGGCTCGGATGCACCGTATTTAAAGCCTCTGTAATGAAATTAATGAGGCTTCAACGCAACCCCGCGCACTGTGCGTGACACCCTGCCCCGGCCGGCGGGTTGCGGGGACTGGGGTCACGACAGAAGGGGCTTCCCCGACCGTATCACTGCAACAACCCCCTGTCTTTGCCCTGAGCTGTGTCTGCAAGGTTGTTGCCTGAGAAGGCGGCGGCAGAGAAGTGGAAAACCGGTGGAAAAGACGAATTTAAACCGCAGAAGGAGGGTGTCAGTGTTCGGGGTTATCGATGATTCAATGAAGTTCCCTCCGTCCAACATCCCCCCCACTGAATGGCCATGTGTGTGTGTGTGTGTGTGTGTGTGTGTGTGGAGAAAGCCGGCGGACAGAACATTTACCCCCCCCCCTCCTGTCACATTATTTTCCTCCCTTCCTCCCTGCAGGGCGGCCATTTCAAGCGAGCAACCCGCAGCTGCCACCGCCCCCTCAGCCACTCGATACACACTTTAGCAAACAATGAAACTTTGCAAACCCGCGCACATACACAGACAGGCACACACACACACACACACACATCATCCGTCCACTCTGTCCAGCTTGAGGGCCCCTGTGAGTGGGCTTCAGCCCCACGCTCGGGTCTTGGCCATATTAACAGCCTGTTGGGAGATACGCCGACTGAGCCTGCCAGGAGCCTCCGGCTAACATCCCGCCGCCACCCTCCGCGCCCCCCAGGAGCTGGCACCCTTCAGACGAGCTGGAATGGTCACAAAGTGGGAAGAACCCTAATCCGGTTGGAGTCTTCAAATTTTTTTTTTTCCTCTCCCCCGCGGTGTCCTCGGCCTCAACCGGGTTGTCTTTGGGCCACTCTAAATAAATACGGGATAGGAGTAGCCTGTGCGATGCAGGCGCTGCCTTTGGAATTATTGGATTAAGTGGTTACGGAGCGGGAGGAGGGTCGGTTAGGATGCCCTGGGAGGCGGTGGGGTTAAGAAAAAAAATAACCAAAGAGCGATGTCTAATGACTTTGCATCTTTACACGCTGTTGCCACACCACGGACACTAGTGTACCTGCGTAGGGGACAGGGGCGTCCTTGTCCAGGGCAACCAGCGGGGGGTCGAGGAGCACGATGTCGGTGTTCTCGGTGATCACGCCGTGGTACGACGTCTCGATCCATGGCTTGTGCTTGTTCACTGCGAAGATGGAGAGAGAGAGAGAGAGAAAAAGGGAAAGAGAAGCCGTGAAGCTTTTTGTAAGACATCCTCCCGCCGCCAAATGCAATACACGCCGGAAAAAGCGAGGAAGAAACGCCACATCTCCGCTTTTATTTTTCGGCAGAAACGCCGGCTTCGTCAAGCCGAGTCTGACGCCTCGCAGCTCCACAAACACTCCCTCGCATTTATCTTTTCCCTGCTCCCGGCGGCAGAGCTCTCCGTTTATTCTTTTTTTTTTTTTTTACAAGACAACCCCTGTCGTTCTATTTGACGCAACTCCGCTACTTCTAATGTTCCTTCTTCTGTTCTCGTCAGCTCTCGCCCCAGATCTGCCCCACCAACCCCGGCCCTCCGGGTTCATCCACGGCTACCAGGGAAGTGCTAGCGGGAGAATCCCATCCAAGGCCATGTTTCCGAATATTGTCCATTGAGTGTTCTGTCAGTTACAAGAAAAGGGTGTGTGAGGTGCGGAGAGAAAGAAGCGCAACCCACAGCTCCTCTTCAGTTGACCGCGGCGAGGAGACAGCCGTCCAATCAGATCTATGCCACTGCTGTTAATGTGTGTGAATGGGTGAATGCTAGCTAAGTGCTTTGAAACCGCCAGGTGACGAAACCTTGATTTTCGCGTGCATCGGCTGAGGAGTTTTCTGAGATATGAGCCGTCGCTAAGTGTTTTTTTTTTTTTTTTTTTGCTTTGCAATACGAGTCAAGATCTGAGTCGAGGAGCGAACGGGATGAGTGTTTGACACTGATCTCCGTGAAGAGGCGTTTAAAAACAGTCGGACGCTGCGCCGGCTGCTGGCTCACCCAGGCAAAACCGTGGAAAAAAAAACACAAGTGAGGTGTGCGTGTCATGGACCCGTCCATGAAAAGATGGAGGAGTTGTTGTCGGTGAATAAAGGTGACAGAGAGCATCATCTGTGAGATGGCGGGAGACATTTACGGGGATTTGCTGCGGCAGACGGCGGGGATGTCAACGGACGAGGCGTCGGAAGAGTCAGTCAGAGCCGGTCGGGGACGATTTGATGGTTTTGAAAAGAGGAGCGGCGTTAAGTTTAGCGATAATGTGTTGCAAAGTCTGCATGTAACATTTAGCTGCACATTGTAGCATTAAATGTGTAGCTGTAAGTTAAGGATTTAGCACAAAAAATACTCCTCCGACCTCCTCTGTCGCTGCCGCCATCTTTGTCTGCTCTTTGAGGTAAATACACTTAATAAAAAATACTTTATTTCTTGACATTCTTTTTTAGTAATATGTATTATTATTTTTTATTCATCACTTATTCATAGAGTACATTTTTCTCGTTTAAAAAAAAAACTCACAAAACGAGGGGCCTGGAAAGGATTAATAGCATTTCAGTTCATTTTAATAGGCGAATTTAATTTGATATACAAGCAAAGTGAGTGATGAGCTCGGTCAGAGAGACAATGAAATTTATAAGTCAAGGCTCCCCAGGAGAAGCGGAGACCATGGGCAGAGAAAAGATCCCTTTGTATTTGATTTTATTTCTATAAAAGTTCGGGCAGTTTTTGGATAGGAAAAAGGCAGATGATAATTTGACCCGTCCTGTGACCCCATCAGCCCCTCCAGCGCAAAATCTGCAAATGCAAAAACAAAAAAGGGGGAATGTGCAGTCCAGCGGGGATTTAGGAGCAGCGGGGAATAATTACTGTCCTTTCTGCAGAAACGGAGCAGGGAAATTGCCTAATAGCACTAATCAAGCAGTCATTGTTTCAAAAACCACCTCAATTAATCACTAAACTGCAAAGAAAAGCCTCCTGACATTGAACCACTTTCCAGTATGTTGTTGAAAATAACCGACATTTTCCTCCCCCCTGTATTTTGACCGCGCTTCAAAATCCCATTTAATGACGTCGTTATTCCGCAGTTTATATCTATTTTTTATTTTTGGAATTGCTGAACCCTTGATCCTGGCCATGGTCATTAATAACAGAACAAGTAAAACACAATAATATATTTTATTCACGGGCGCCTTTCTGAACCCTAAGGTGACCTTCACAGTTTGAGTTTTGACTGAAACTGGGGGGGGGGGGAGTCAGCCAGAGCTGGGGAGCAGAGCGACAGAACGGTCTGCATCCCATAATAGTGAGGGACTGCAGAGGGAACGACGAGTTGAGTCGCGGATGAAGCACGGTCCGGGAGGAGGATGCATTTCAAGGTGAAGGGAGGAGCAATATCTTGAAGGTAATCCTGGATTTTATGGAGCTTCTGAAGGACTGGGACGATGCGTTCTCCCTCGGAGGGTGTGGGGGGGCCTTGCTGCAGAATTCTGGGGGAGCTGGAGTTTGTGGCGGCATTTTTTTGGGGTGACCCGAAAAGAATGGAGTAGCAGTAATCCATCCGGGAGTGAGGAAGGAAGGAAGGGGAAAACTACGGCCCGCGGGCCACATCCGGCCCGTTGGTCTTTTTAATCCGGCCCACCAAAGATTGTTACAGAATTCATACTTGATCTGAATGATTGGATCAATGAATGTGGGAGCTCTAACAGGAGATTATTTCATTTTTGGAGCTACTTGAGAACACTTGAGAAATTTCCTGTGCTGAGTGACACAGACTGCCTTTGTGATTTTGCCGTTACTGTGGACACACCAATGCACATGAATGAGCTGGATGTGATGCTATGAGGGAAAAAGCGGTTTGCGTATGAAATGCAAGCAAACGTCAGAGCCTTCAAAACCAAGACGGTTTTTATTTTCAAAGCAAATGTCAGACGAGTCTGATATGTGATGTTAACAAATGCATTTTTTTTTTTTAAATGTATCGTATCTTGTGCTGACAAGGCCTGTCTGTCAAATTTTAAAAGTCAATGCCGCCCTTCAGCCGAAAACTTTGCCCACCCCTGGCATGGATAGAACCAGGCGATTGCATTAATATGGGACCGGAGTCGTCAATGTTGATGGATAACCTATCAGATCTGTGAACGGTGGTGGTCGGATCCACGAGGAGAACCACGACTTTGACGAGAACCATGAAAGGATCTCCACGAGATGTTCAGAAAGGGATCTGAAGGTGGACGAGTGGAATGTGGAAATGATAAATGTAAAGGGGGCCAGGAGTCGAGCCCTGGGGAACGCCGGCGGAGCTGAGACGCACTGAAAAGAAACAGCGGCTGGATTTGTTCACGCGCAGGATAAAATTATGACTTTGCTTTAACCTCGAGAAGCGACGGCAAAGCTGCGGAATCCGCGCCGACGCCAAATAAAAGACACAATGAATATTTACGAGATTCTGCGCTAATGAAGCGATCCTGCTTACAAACGCGGCGAGGGACGACGCAAACCCTCCCCCGTGCGATCATTAAGAAGCCGAGCGATACCATCATGAACGGTTCCTGATCGCAACGCGGAGCCGCATCTGGCAGGGAAAACGTGGCGTTATTTTTACGAACGCACTAATCACGTCTCCCGATACGAGACGGCTGCACTTTGTTTCCGCACAAATGCTCACTTGTGCGTATTTCACCTTTATGAACATCGGTGGATGAGTATCACCTGATCCAACACGAGGCGCATGGATTAGCCCAATAAATGTATGATAAAAAGCTACAACATGGATGCTAATGAGGAGCCCGGAGAGTGCGGAGGAGGGTGTGGGGCCGTCGTGTTCAGCCTGTTCACAGCTTGGGAGACCTACTGACCTTTAAATCCGCAACGCTGGAGATTTTCACCGCTCGCCCCGGTCCCAAATATTCTCCGCTATCAGCTCTTTTTTTTTTTGTGTGTGAATCCGAAAAGGCGATCCAGCTGCAGCGAGGTGATACCGCGTCACAAAAAATGAAAAATAAACGATACACGGGACATAAAATAGAGATGGGTGACAACAAAAACATGTCTGACAATGTGACCTTTCCGATATCAGCGCTTCACGAGATTGAGTGCATCTTTCCTCCGGGCTCGCGCCCGGAACCCGGGGCCGTGCCGCCTTTCCGGGTTAATGGCATCGCAAAAAAAAAAAAACGGAAAAAACCCTGCCGGTGGTTGTGCGCCAGACGGAGAGCTTGTTTAACAGTCACGATATAGGTATTACCGGGGGTTTCCACCTTCGCCCTGAATCCGCGCACCTATCCTCAGTACCACCTGGACTGAAAGCAGAGTGTATTGACAGCGTGAGCGATGACCCTGAATTGCGGTCGATACATTGATAAGCTCTTCTTTTCTTGCAGAGGATGTAGACCAACAGGGGACGCTCCCAGGAGACACATTGCCCCCATTTACCGAGATCGAAACCCAACATCCACCGGCGCTCATTGTCCTGACGCTAAGGGTCCACACGCTCCACACTCTACACACCCAAAAATTGGTTTAGGCCAGGATAAACATAAAAAGTTTTTTTTGTGTTTCTCCACGGAGTCCTCTTTGGAAATACATCGAAAAATGATTTCTATGCACAAGTGAAGACGCCTGGCTCTCGCCTTCTGTAAGCGTGAGGCGGCTGCCGGACCGAATGCTTGCAAACGTCTGGAACCGCCTCGGTGTGTGTGACTGAACACACAGATTGGCAAATAGGACAGCTGTGGGGGTTCAAGTCCAGGATGTGGAGCTGTTGGTTTCTAGCCAGATGTTGGAAATTTGAAGTAAAGCTGAATGTGAAAATATACACATTACTGCTTTGAAAACTATCTTTGGCAAGTATTCTGCAATGGATTACTCACCTATTATATCTACTCTGTGAGTGAGAGCGATGTTAACTGACACTAGATGAGTGGCAGGTTTTAACCTGGACCGGTCGGCTGTCAATCACAAGGTTAGCTGTCAATCAGCATGACAAGAATTATTAGCGATAATTGTAGTAGTAGTAGTACTAATAGTATTAATTGTGCAATATACTTCATACCTATTTGTGTAACTGCCAGAACATAAAACTTTTCTGGCTAACGTTGTCATCAATGATTGGGAGAACAATGTTGTTCACCAGATGTCTTCACAGACACAGACAGACTCAAATTATGACAAAATTCTTCTTACTGTCCTACTCCATATAAAGAATCTATGTGCATGCAAATCGCCACAAAGACAAAATCTGTGCATTTTTTCCGACGTTTCGAGTTGAACGTTGCCTCGGTCCCGCCGGGTTCTGTCAGCCGGTGTCGTACGGGATAAAAAAAAAATCAAAACCAGGCCAAGAAAAAGACCTGGAGGTCCTTCATTGGAGAGCCAAGGTGCTAGCGGCACAAAGCTACGTGCTACATCTGTCTTTGGACATTTTAAAGCAGTTGCCAACTGTTTCTGGCAGAGAAATCGCGAGCCGGTCACACACAGGAAACAAGGGTCTTAACACGTCTCCTCGATGCCATGGGAGGCATGTATACCTTCCGTCGTACAGTGACGAAGACCAGCAAATCACTTTTGTTCCCCAGATTAATTAGTAACCGAGGTAGGGGGACGCGGTTCTTAAAGCTATGGAAGCTAATTCAATCACCCGTTCACTGATGACTGAGTGGCGCCGTAGCCGCCAGTCGGCAAGGCTATCTCCCCGCGCCACCTCCACGCCAATTAAGCCGAGAGTCGCGGATTTGACTCCGGGCCGATAAATCCCTGACCAGGTGACGGTCTCCCCGTTTCGTCTCATGATAGACCGGAGGAAGAGGATCAGTTGTAATTAAAAAAGAAATCTGTGGGAAATTAAACTCTGATTGATAAGGTCAACAGGATGAATAAATTAGCATAATGGAAAGCAAATGTATCAGAGAGTTAGCCGCGAGGGGGCGGTTAGCCGTGCACACTTCCACCTCGGTGAGGCTCCAGCACGTCCATCAGCTGGGTGTTTCCGAGAGATGCTTGGCGTTTTGCGGGAATCCAACGTGCAAACGTCTCGCTCCCCTTTGGTTCCTCACCGGTATGTCTGATGTTTTATTCTCCGCAAACGTTCCTCCGAGCGACGGGAGACGTCTCGCCGACGGAAAACTTTGGGGTATTTAAGATTCAAGGTAAAGGCACATATAACTCGCACTTAGTTCCGATTCTGTCTGTGTAGCTTTGTCAGGATGACAGCGGTTTCCTCTCAACGCGGCTGAAACAACAGGTTTTCTGCGCAAGCTGTGTTTTTTTTTATGCCTCCAACACCAACACGGGCCCTGACAGGAGGGGACGCCGTGGCGAGTGGAGCTTTTTTGACACTCAAGGACACCATAAAGACACGAGCATACAAAGAGAACATGTTGGCAGCAAGCTTTCACTTATTGGAAGCTAAATGTTAGTACGACATTAGTTAGCGTTACAGTAAAAAAAAAAAAAAAGAAAGCATTAAAGTCTATGATCTGTAATCTATGTCTATAATCAACAAAGGTGACATAAAGGATATAATATTTATACTGCTAATATTATCTAGCGTCACATCCTTCTGCTGTGTCTCGTTTATCTTATTTTATCAATGCTTGAGTTGGAGTTGTCATCTCTCATCTACATATATACTTATATCATCTACTATATATACACTGCTCAAAAAAATAAAGGGAACACTTAAAAAACACATCCTCGATCTAAATGAATGAAATATTCTTATGAAATACTTTGCTCTTTACACAGTTGAATGTGCTGACAACAAAATCACACAAAAATGATCAATGGAAATCAATTGTATCAACCCATGGAGGTCTGATTAGGAATCACACTCAAAATTAAAGTGTAAAAACAAACTCCAGGCTGATCCAACTTTGATGTAATGTCCTTAAAACGAGTCAAAATGAATCTGTGTTGCTTCCTGAGTGGACACTATGATTTCACAGAAATCATATCAGATTGACTTGGAGTTACATTGTGTTGTTCAAGTGTTCCCTTTATTTTTTTGAGCAGTATATTTATTCATATGCATATGCTTATGTATGCATACAAACACCAGTAGAACATGGAGAGACAGGTCCCATGTCGGAACCCAACCAGGGACCTTGTTGCCCTGAGGTGGAGGCACAAAATGACCATTTTAGAAAGCCAGGTCTGTTAATCACCTCCATCCGCCCGAACAGGAGTAGAAAGAGCGGCGGCGAAAGCAGACTAGGGTGTGAGGAGAAGCCAGTCAACGGCCTCGCGAGGATAACGTTGCATGCGTTGCCTTCGCTGCACAACACAGCATGGCGCCGGTGGCAAAGGAAAATAGCAGGGGGCGTAGGATTGCTATGCATTAAGGTATTTTAAAGAGCTAGAAAAAAAAAGGGTGACAAACAACAAGCCTGGAAACAGACTAAAAGCCTCTATCCCGGTGACCGGCGGCGAGCGGCGCCAGAAAACATCTCCCGTGCTCCGGGCGCCATCATCCCGAGTCGTAATGAGACCCCTCTTTATCAAAATTGCTATGTTGTCAAAAATGTTCCCCGCGTGCATCTTTGGAGGGCCATTACCCGAGACCATTATGGTATGTGTAATTTCAGATGCCGAGTCTGCAGCGTCCCGCTTCCCTCTCCCACACACACACGCACGTGCGCTGAAAACAAGGGGAGATTGCGGTACCGTCTTGTTTAAGAAAGCTTCGTGGTTAGGATAAACCAGGAACAGTAGCTGATACCGGTCCGTTGTTTGTTTTTAGCGTAACCTCTTCCAGATTTGTCCAAACCAGGAAAAGAAGCACATTGACGTCTGTTGTTTTTTTTTATTTATGCCGCAATGCCTGGTCTGTCACAACAATAAAAGTGCTGCGGATAGCAGTTCTTTTATGTTCGTTTTTAGCGCCACCACTTCCTGGTTTGTCCAAACTTCCTGGTTTGGACAAACCAGGAAGTACAGCTGATAGTAGTAATTTCTTTGTTTATTGTCACTTCCTGGTTTGTGCAAACCAGGAAGTACAGCTGATAGTAGTCATATCTTCATTTATTGTCCCTTCCTGGTTTGTCCAAACCAAGAAGGACAGCTAGTAAAAACGTTTTGTTTGTTTATCGTGTAAACAATACACTACAATACACTTCCTGTTTTTTCCAAACTCCTTGGTTGTCCAAACCAGGAAGTGAAGGTGATAGCAGTCCCTTATTTGGTTATAGCGGAACCACTTCCTGGTTTGCCCAAACTTTCCGATTTGTCGAGACCAGGAAGTGAAGCTGACAGCAGTCCTTTGTTTGTTTATTTTTTGTGAAAAATGGCATATTTGTTTTGGAATTTGGAATTTCCCTTGGTGAGGTCGCCACCTCTTGTCACAAGACGTATTTATCTGACTTTGTGAAGCCTCCATTTCCTCGCGTTCACCCTTCGTTTTACAACTTGTGACTTGCTTCGGGTCATCTTTGACTTCTTAAGCTCTGTTTTGTTTTCCTCGCGGCTCCTTCCTCGCCAACCGGCCCCGGTTCGCTCGCTAGTTATTAATTAAAGACTTTATGACTGAACACCCCTCCTCACCCCCTTGCATTTGGCGTGATCCCCGCGGGTCCCGGGGCTCGCCACGCCTCTCGCACGCGGGCGTACATTTGAATCGCGACTGTCTGCGTGGTTTTTTTTTTTTGTTTTTTTTTTTTTAAAAAAAGGCGCAGAGCCGGGATGAGTTCTGAGGTCCGTTTGATCCTGGCAGAATTTGTTCTGGCGAATTTGTGCGCCTGGGGCCAACTGTGGAGCATTGGGGGGGAGGGGGGAGTTGGGAGGTGGAGGGGGAGGGGGTTGAAAAACACATCGAGCAAATAAAAGTATTTGTGGTGTAATCCTTTTTAGAAAGGCTGAGCTTTTGAAGTGAAGGCCACCGTCTTCTGGAACACGAGTCGTGCTAAGCTCATTAAAGAAATATGTGCGCGTCTCGGTATGAGAGCATGTGTGTGTGTGTGTGTATGTGTGTGTGTGTGTGTGTGGGAACCCAGCCATGCAGACGCTTCATGCCTGGCAGTGTGACCTTGAGGAGAATCTGTCTGTTCTCGTGTAAATGTAGTTGATTCTATCCATCTTCTTTCCCTTTCCTCCCCTTTGAAATTGCTCCTTCAAACCGTTTCCTCACTCAAACACATCAAACACCTGACTTTTATCTACACACACCTTCATGCCATGGACTCTCTCTGTCTGCCCCCCAACACACACACACACACACACACACATAAAGCTGTCAGTAGTTATTCCCCGGAGTTCTGGGGGCTCACTGATGGTTCCTCGCATCTCCACGTTCCTCAAATCGGATTTGAAAAAAAAACCAGGGGGCCGGCAGGCAGGAGGCGAGAGGATTGTTCCGGCTCCCGGAACCGAGACGTGTTCTCATGTTGTTTGTGCCGCGGTTGACAGGTGATAGTAAACTCCGCCCCTCAGTTTGTGCAGGCTGTTTGTGCAGGCTCCACCCACTTATCAATCGGTAACGGATAATCGATGCTAGGGACGCTCAATCTCGGCTTTTTCGCAGGATCACCTGGTTCTGATTAACACATGAAGCGCCAAAGATCAAACCTAATGACTTTTGGATTTGAGGGCATTCCACCTGGCCCAGTTTGGAAGATCCTCAAAGGGGTGCATCCTGGGAAATGTAGTTAAAATGTAGTCAAATAAAAATCTTTTTTTCCCTTTTTTCCATCCTTTTCTCTGCTCTCTGTGCCCACTTATCCTTCACCACACTGCATTCAACCTTTAGGCCAAGCCAGGTGACTAATCTGCTGGCAGGTTTATTATGAATTCTGTTTTCACTTTTTCTTTTTTACAGTAAAAAGAAAAGCCCAGGGAGCTATAGAGCACAGCAGAGAAACCCAGATGGCGAGAAATCCTGCGACCCGTTTGGCCTGGTCCGCAGATTCGAGTGGAGGCGGAGAGGAAAATGAGCTAAACGAACGATGACATCCGATAAGAAAATCGGCCTCTCATATAGCGCGCATTGGCTAGCTAAAGTGTGTGTGTGTGTGTGTGTGTGTGTGTGTGCTGAGAGGGATACGATAATATAGCTATGGTTGAAAGTAGATTGTGCCACAATTAGCCTGATATACAACAAAATGTGAACCAACACCAGCAAGCAACTAGCAAGGCACAGGTGTAAACTGGGAAAGTCCGGTTCAAGCGCTCGCATGCTAGCCGTAAAAAATCCAAAACAGTCTTGCATGGAAATATCCTCGTCTTGCATTTATGAATAAATGAATGAATGAACGAAGGAATCTGTTAGAGAAAAAAAAAAACAGGGCTAATATGCGTTGTGCCGTACCCGTGGTGGAAACACAAGCGTAGGACAATGTAAAACAAGCTTTTACCATTTCACAGCACAGATGCAAAAAGCTGGTATCCTCTCTCAGATGCATTATCCCTCTACCCCCCCCCCCACACACACACACACACACACAAACACACACATCTCAGTTCATGTAACTTTGAGATTTGTGTTTGGCCGGAATTTTAGCCAAAAATGGCAAAGCATAGAGTCCTGGGAGAGTCGGCGTCAGGCCAGAATGTTGGAGGCCTGTTGTTGGAGCAACAACTAACAAACACACACACACACACACACACACACACACACACACACACACACACACACACACACAGATTTACACAAAGAAGTAAACATGCATCCACAACACCAAACACACAAACAATGGCGCTTATGGTGGGCTCGCTAGTTAACAGCCATGCAAACATGTTTGATTTGGATTTGATTCTTGCTTGGAGCCAAGAATTTGGCCAATCAGCAGCCAGCACTCTGTTGCCATAGTGTTTGAGCCAGACGTTCAGTTCTGGAGCTTTAATAACCCAAGACGATTAACGGACATTTTTGGCCCCCAAAGGGAGAAACGATGTTAAGAGTCCAGAGGAATTGTCGCCAACGCTGATGTAAAAATGTCTGCTATAAGAGACATTCAACCATTCACCCTCTCAGTCACATGACCGGGCAATTTTGGGTCTCCAATGAACATCCTGCATACATGGAGACGCCACACCTGTCTAAAAATCTCTAAATACGAATTGATTAATTGTTTCCGATGAGAAAGATGAGCAGTTTTCAGTCTGGCACACTGAGATTTTTGGTGATCACCCAAGCGATGCGGCATCCGAGATGTGAGAAAGTTCCTATTTCTGTACTTTTAATTAATCTGTGTTTTTTTTGTTTGTTTGTTTGTTTGTCTCAGCAGAGCCGGACGCACCTTCGGAGGTGCCAAAGTTGGGGCCTAAACACTAATCCGTACCCGCTTGGTGGAAGTCAGCGAGCGGGAAACGTAGGAGAATGGAAAACGGTATCAGTCGGCGGCAAGATAGGGAGAGGGAGCAAGAAGAAGCAGGGTTGTGTCTGTAATATGCGATGGATGTTCACGACGACCAGCCCGGATTACCGGGGAGGTCTTTGGTAACCCGAACACTTATCTACCGGAGCTTCTTTTCCTTGGCATATTTATTCATTTCTATTTTTTCCCCTCCAGTGGAGCAGTTTCTTGTTTCTGGAAATGACAAAGCAGAGCTATGTCGATGGGGAAGATACTCGGGAAGTCACTTGTCAGCAGGCGGCTAATCCCGAAACATCGATTCACCAAAGAGACGCGGCACGCATTTAGTCCCCGGCGAGGTCGAAGCGGCTCCTCTTACAGGTTGGCCCTGCTCCTAGGGTGTCCGCGGGGATCAGGAGTGGGTCCTGCTCCTTGTTTTCAGGGTCAGGACCCAGTGTACCACTCGCCCCTGTGTTCCTTGTGAATAATACAGTATCCCCCAAAAAGTTTTGAGGAACTCCTGTCCCATTCCAAGCTGCCAAATCGGTCTCCTAACTCTCGTCCAGGTGTATCTGAACCCCCTATTTCCCGGAGTTCCGGACCCATACCCTGTGTTTGTACATCAACAGGAACATCCTGGTTGCCTCTGCCAGTCCCTTGCCTGACTACCCGTACTAGGCCTTTCTGCAGTTCACCTAGTTCATGCAAGAAGATCCCAGAATATCCTGAATCTTGTGGTACGTTTTTGACCCCACAGTAGTGTCCAAGAAGATCCAAGAAGGTCTCGGTAGATCCTGACTGCCTCTGTCCATTCCTTGACTGTGTCTCTCTTGCTGCATTGCTAACATCTTAGTAGTCCCTGACACCCTTGAGCTACATCACTGATGCCTTTGCAGCCCCCCATCCAAGCCAGTGCTATGTGGCAGATGCCCTTCCCTTCCTGACCTCCCTTTGACGCTCCCTTCTCCCCGTAATCCAGCCAATCTGTATTGTGGGTCCTATTAATAGACATGATGAAGACAGGTCTTTCATACAGGATTTAATATAACATATATACATGTTCCTTAGCTTTAGCATACACATTTAAACATGATAAAAACAACTAAAGGGATTGATAGTGTCCGATCTGACGCGCAGGAAAAGACAATCTGATGCTTCAGGACTAATTTGAAAATAAGTAAGTAAATAAGTAAAATAAGTAAGACATTTAATCCAAATGTTCACAGCTCCGAACAAGGGAAAAAAACAGCCCTCCCCATACAGCTCCGAGGCAGCGTGGGGAAACAAAGGCGATTATTATGGGCTGTTTCTGATGTGAACTGGTCATTGAACCCATCAGCTCCTTCTGTTTGCTACAAGGAAACCCTGAAGTGACTCTTTGCTGAATATAGTGAGGGGAAACTTGGGAGTAAGAGATCATCCAAGGGGAGCGCGCACACACACAGTATGCAAAAAAGAAAAAAAGAAAGAGATTGAAAACCTCAAAACTCAGCCCCAACTCCTGATGGCAGCGATGCGTTACACTGTCGCCACGTCGACGACAGCTCTCCACCCTCCTCGTCATTTACAAGGAAAAGGAAATGTCAGCGCAGGTGGCGGCGGCGGCGGCCACCGCATGCCGTCCGGGGCAATTTGGCCCGAGTCTGTCGAGGGGATATGAGGACATATGTATTACTTACATCAGCCGCTGTCGGCTGTGCGGCGTTTAGGCCCTGATGAATTGAGCAGAACGCCGCGAGGGGGCACGCAAGCAAATATTCGAGCTTTGGTGCGCGCACTCGGACGACAGCCGCCTGTGAAAAATGGCTTCCATCTCGGGCCGGTGACGGCATAATGGGGCGAGACCGTGCGCCGCAGGAGGGGCCTCGGCTGGGGGGAGGTCGCCGCGCCGGCCATTCGACTGTCGCGACAGCCGAGGAATATGAGTAATGGATCTTTTCAACAAGAATAAATAGTGTACAATGATGAGATGGCGGTGCGGCGGTTGGCGCATCCGCCCTACAGCAAGAAGGTTGGGTTCTGACGGCTTGGCCGGTCTTTATGGAGTCTCCAAGTTCTCCAGGTGTCTGCGTGGGGCTCCTCAGGGCTCCTCCCGCAGTCCAAAAACTTGTCTCCATATGATGTCAGAGGAGAGAGTGAATAGTGGTATGTCCCAATATGACTTTGTGAATAGTTGTATGTCTCTATAGAGACATTTACAAGGAATATCTTCTTGTTGTATGTTGTTGTATGTAAAGTGGCATGTCTCTAAAGAGACATACATGTCTAGAGACATACATACATGTCTCTACAGAGACTTGTATGTAAAGTGGTATGTGTAAAGAGACATACATGTCTAGAGACATACATACATGTCTCTATGGAGACTTGTTGTATGTCTCTAAAGAGACATACATGTCTAGAGACATACATACATGTCTCTATGGAGACTTGTTGTATGTAAAGTTGTATGTCTCTAAAGAGACATACATGTCTAGAGACATACATACATGTCTCTATGGAGACATACAACCCTGAGATCAATCAAGGTTGAACCCCACCTCTTGGCCGATGACAGCTGGGATAGGCTACAGCGCCCCAGACCACAAGTTAAGCAGTATGGATAATGAATGAATGAATAACGATGAGATGAAATATTAACTATCCAGACAAAGCTTTGCTTTCCGTCTCTCTCTCCTTTAGGCAGTTGTACAAAGAATACAGCGCCAGCTGGCCATGTAAAGGCAGCCACTGACTTCAGGATGTTTCCAGCAGCTGTAACGTCGCCTGGATCGACTTTCCTAATTTGCTTGTTTGTCCTACCCCCCCCCCCCCCCCCCTTATCTAAAAGTCCTCAACAAGATTAGACCAACGCGAAGGGAAGAGTCGGACACAAGTAAAACGGACAGGGAGAATTCATCTGGTCACAACTGAGGAAGGAGCTGAGAAAGCAAGAATACTGCGCTGCTAATGCATGTGTCGACGTGCTCCTTCTCATCTATCTCTCCAAGCCTGAGCGCCCTGTTGTGGGGGCCAAGGCGCCATTATAACGGTAGCCATAGCGGCGCAACCTCACCATGAACCTGCACCACGAATCTCCTTTACATCATGGGAAGGGGGGCGGGGCTACCTCGCACCGGCGGCCTTCAGAAAGATGAGGGCCGGTCCTTGCACCGCGCCGTTATTGACTGACCCCATGCCGAGAAGCGACGTAACAGCCATTTTGACATCAGTCTCTCTAGGAGTCCGTCTGCTGCCGTGCTCATCGGTATTCCAGGTGAGACCCCTGGTACCGCATGAATATTTGACCACCACGCTCGGCCAGCCACCAGAGCACTGGTGTGTCAACGCCCGCCGCGGTTCAAAGGCCTCCCGGCATCAAAAGGAATACAGCGGCGGGAGGGGGGGGGGGTTCGCTAGTCGTTGGCTAGCCAAAGCTAAATGGGCGACAGTACCCTCACGGGTACGAGCAAGAGCATTAAGATGTCATCAATCATCGGGCGCCCCGGCAACAACCGGCCAGTCGCCCCATCCCGCACGTGCTCAGACGGCTTTACAGAGGAATCCGAACACACACAGACACACACACACGTTTTGGCTGGGAGTCTCAAAAATAGCAACTGTAAATCATTCAAGGGCAATGAAGCGAAGAGGAGGAGGAGACGTGAGATCTATGTGATTTTTTTTTTTTCGGCCGACGTCTGCAGGATTTTTGAAGGAAAAGACAAAAAAAAAAAAAAAAAAAAAAAAACAAGCTTTATTTACCTCTCCTTTATTCCCGCCTGCTCAGTCTTTTCTTGGCAACGACATCTTTTTTTTTTTTTTCCCTTCTTCCCCGAGGTGTGAAATGAAAGAGTGAAACTGACCTCCGCTCTTATTACCCCAGCGGAAAAATAAATACATTACAGCCATGCATGACCGGACTGCAGCCTAGGGCGGGAAAGGGAGGAAAAGAAAAAAAAAAAAAAGTGGGAGAAACACTCATTCATTTTTCATGGCTCTTCTTCACTGTGGATGAAAACTGCCGGAGCGAAGAGAGCGAAAAGAGAGAGAGAGAGAGACTTTTCCCTTTTTCCCCTCAACACTCGGTAATCTCTTCTCTTTCGGCTTCCCCACATGTTTACTAAACTTCAGCAAGATGGCTGGAGATTCTTCTTCCTCTCCGTCGGTGTGTAGTTTGGCCTTCAAGTCCCCGCCTCCTTGGAAACTGATGAAGTCGGCCCATTTTCTGAGCCCAACCTTTCCCTAATTATTTAGGTACTTCAAGATGGACGCGGGTGGTCAGTCGCCCCTGGAGAGGTGGCGTTTGATGGCAAAGAGCTCGGCCCGATCATGCCACTTTCGGACGGAGAAGTTCGTATTCCTTTCCAGGAAGTAGCCTCCTCCGCCTCCTGTGCCGTGAAGCTAACTCTGGACTTATTTTTAGCTAAAATTTTAACGTACCTCTGCGACCCCCCTCGGTGGCAAAGCAGACCAGAAAAGCTTGGACGCTTCTGTCCATTATTGCGGGAAAAAAAAAAAATTTAAACGCATTTAAATGTATCCGGAAATGCCGACCCTCTAACTTTTAAGTAGCCTAACTTTTAGGTAGCCTTGATGTGACACCGCTAACTCACAGCACAGGATTCCTTTTTCTGTTTTTTACGCCGCAAACGCCGAAAGGCAAGCTCCTGTATAATCTAACTGTGCTGGCGGTGAGAAAACAGCATGTCAAGATAGAGTAATCTTCTTGGATGTTAGCGACACAAATTCAGTTGTACGTGAAACAGGGGGGGAAAACGGCACTTAAGAACAACAATCCTGAGGGACTGAACTTTACAGAGATTACTAACCATTTCCTTGCGCAGACCTGGACGGAAAGCTAAGGCGAACTACAGAAGTCAAGACAGTTGGTGTAACCCCTGTGTTTTTCCCCAACATTATTTTGAGATAATAACACTTAAAACGCTCAACCTAGTGATGTTTAGTATGTGTTAATCTGTAGGCTATCAGGTGTTTGTAGCTCCAGCTATATTGTGAAACCACCTCCACTTCACCATTGTGTTTATTTCTCTGTCTTCTTATTTCTACATTTAGTTTGGTCTATCCTGTGGCTCCTGCTTGCTGTGTAGTGAATAACCTCTGTGACTAGGCTCCTGTTGGTGTGGAGTGCCATTGTTATCTAGCTACGCTTTGTGTGGAGTGAATTCCCAAAAAGGTTACTTGTTTATGGTTGTGGTGTAGGTGTAATACTAAGTATTATTTCTGGGGTGTCGCAGCCACAGCTGACCGGTTCCGCATATTTTGCTTTCTTGTTAGGTTCTCCGTCCTTGTCGTCTCAATTGTTTTTGTTTTTTTTTAATCAGAAATCAACACATGAATGCAAAATTTCACCTGACTTAGAACATACTAAAACTGATGCATTCTGCACATAAGCTTCCTTCCTTTCTTCATTCATTCTATTGAATCACTCAATCTGTGTAATACTCCTAGTGGACTTTAGTTGAGTTACATAAAAATGGCGGTCAAAGATGTATCTGCGAAGGGGCGGGGCTTATGAGTTCCACCAATCACCAAGCACCTACGGAACCGCAAAAAATACCCCGGAGCTAAGACGGTTAGCAAAGATGGAGCCAAGAACTGGTTCCTATTTCTTCCAAGAAACGAATCATTTCCTGAAAAGGTTCAAGGAGCTGCAAAAAGGTCCTCCGATAAGAAAGAGGCTATTTACTCGGCGAGAAGATCCTTGGGCGGGACATAATTGTACATTACATACAATTTGGGTCCAAGTTCCTCCTTGGGGAAGGATGGGAGGGTGTTTCTTCATGGAGTGAAATTCATTCTGATCGCTGGAGTGACGAGGGGGCCTTGGAGAAGAGCGCTCAAGGCCATATCACCCGAGGCTACAACCTCGTTGTCAAACCCGGATCCCATCAATTCATCAATGTAGCTAATTGTAATTTCTAATCAGATTACAACACAACGCAACGATAAGATGTAATTGCCCCGCGCCGCTATCATCCGCTATCATCTAGGGCGGCGTCGGTCTTCTGTCTAGCGACTAGTGTGTCGGTGTGTGTGTGTGTGTGTGTGTGTGTGTGTGTGTGTGTGTGTGTGTCTACAAACACGCCTAACCTTTCAGATGATAATCCCACCCCACCCGGTGACCCACATATTTTTCCCCCTGCTACATTATGCTAATTCAACATTTCAGCCGCCGGCAGTAACTAAGGATGAGGCGGCGGCCCCTGTTTCTGTGATTCGCAGGTGCGAAGAGGAAAAAATAATAATAATAATGATAATAATAATCATCCTATGCAGAGCGGATGGCAGGAGACATAATTAATATTTTTATCTTCCGGGGTCTGAGGTGTCTGGGACGACACGCTAACCTTTGCAATTTTTTTTTTCAAAATGGCATGGCTCGTGGCCAATTAATCTTTTAATTCGCCCTCTCGTCGCCCCCGACAACACGAAGCTCGACCTTCCCGTCGGCAGCGACGGCACACGATTACCCCGACGACGAGGTAAGATCGATGGACAAACTGGATGTGTGATGACACGTGGTGGTGAGGGGGGGGTGTCTGGAGGCAGAGCTACATCCTTCCCGTTATTCAAACATGGACAGCGAGGAGAGGAATCAGTCAATCTTTATACATTTAGTGAAGATCCACTGGAAAATACCAAACCTAGAGCTTGTGGGGGTTCGACGGCGCCAAAATGCAAATATTCCCGATTCTCCCTTTATTAGCATAAGGGTTTGAGATCGGTGTGCGTCTGCACGCCATGCCACCTGGAGGGGAGCGCCGCTTAATTCCACCTCAACATCCTCCTTTCCTTTTCTTTGCGCTCCCCATACGAGAAGTCTGGTTTTTCCGATTAAGGAGATGATAAAACAGATAACCTCCCCAGACACCACTACTTAGCAGCGACAGAATGGCCGCCAACCATCCTAATACCTGTCAAAGCAGAACAAATATTAGCCTGTGCTAATACCATCAGCTAGCCCTTCAAATGCAAGCAATGACAAGTATGTGTGCATGTGTTTGTGTGTGTGTGTGCCCCCTACACACACCTCACTGGGTCGGGGCGACCTTGGGCGGCGATAGCCATCACTTAATCATCGGCGGCCATCTTTCCCCCCAATCGAGCATTTAATCTGACGGCGTCCCTTTTTTTTTTTTTTTTTTTTTTTTTTTAAGCAGAGCTAGCTTTATTTTTTTAATCTTGCGAAAGTCCTCAAAAACAATCACAAACATGAATTCCGATTCACAGCTATCGATTACCCCGTATGGGCGGATCGCGGGGCTGTCGGAGGCGGAGCTTGAAACCTCAAAGATTCCTGAAAGTCACATGAATTTTTTTTTTTTTTTCAATAATGGCAGCGGAAATACGTGAGTTGGGGCAAAAAAAAATAAATAAAATGAAAAAATACAAATAAATAAATAAACAAAAGACACCAGCGCGACCGCCATCGGGAGAAAAAGTCCCATCTTATCTCCGGGTGTATTTTTTTCTCCCGAGAAAACAAACAGCTTCGCCCCCCCCACACCACCCCTCCGTCCCCCGTCCCCTTTTTTTTTTTCCCTCCTCCTCCTTCTCCTCATCATCATCTTTAATATCTCTGCCTCCCTCAGTAGTTTCACACTGTCAGCCAATTCCCGCCGATCTGCGGCCCAAAAGTGGCTGTGCTTGGCTGATTCCGCTGATAAGGGAGGCAGAATGCCCGGCGTCCTTTGGGGGAGGGAAGAATGAACGGGGGGGTGAAGACAGAAACAAAGCAAAGATGGAGGAGATGGGGAATGAAAATGAAATTGATTGCAAAAAAAAAAAAAAAAAAAAGGCAAACAAATCCGACCGGTTAGCATCGAGCTGTCGCTAACGTGACGAGCTAACCTCCGGAAATTCAAATTGAGAAAACTGTCACGCTAAAACGCAAGCCCCGCCTCTCTCCTTCCCGGGGAACATTCAGGGGAGCCGGGCGTGAGGCACTCGACTTTTCAGAAAGGAGAACCACTCCATCATGAAAGAGAAATCCCACCTCCGTCCTCCAACGTCCGGTCATGGGCTGCCGACGGCGGATCATTTGCATTTACATGGAACGGCGGCGGCTGTGGCGTGGGAGAAAATGAGGGAGGGTTAAGGTCAAGTTGTACTTCATAGAGGAGACACTAATCTTCTCTGAGGTGGGGGGGCGGAGTCCAGATACCCATGTGTCGGTGAGTGTGTATGTGTGTGTGTGTGTGTGTGTGTGTGTGTGTGTGTGTGTGCACATCCTAAATGACAGCGGCCTGTGCATGCCACTTCTATCTTCATCTGAGCTTTTCCAAACATTTCCTGGGTACATTAAACTCCTGATTTCTGTAAAAAAAATTTCATGTGTTCATAATCACCATTCATCCTCCATAGTCATGTGTTTCTCTATCACTGTGAGGTTTGCTAATGGCTAATTGCTAATCGCGGAGGACGTGCGATAATTCAAACCAGGTACAAGCCAACTCCCTGCTTCAGAACCACTTTATCAATTCATTAGCCATGTCTTCGGTGTTCACCGTAAATAATAATAAAGCAGGTGGTAATAAAGCAGTAATAACACGGCTCATGGTAATGAAATGGTAATAACACGCCTCTGTGTGCAAGTAAATCTCGCTCTTTGGTTCTCCGATGTTTATCCTCCACATTTTTGAAAAATGGCGAGAATCGCGCGGAGGCGATCGGGCTTTTCGTTTGAACCGCGGCTGCCAGCCCCCACGCCGCCCCGGCGGGTTTACCAGAAGGTTTGAACCAAATCTTTAGCGAAGCAGAGATCAGACAAACACACACTCTCCGCCCTCCCGCTGCGCTCCGTGGGGAGCCTCGCTCTTTTCCCCGCCGTGTCCCTTGGAGCTCATGCAGCGACCATTTCGACCACCGCCATGCACCACCTTTGTCCGTCAAAGGCGCCGCCAGTCTAGGAAAATAAACCCGAGATGTAAACTCACTTTAACCAGCTTTGTGTTGATGTGGAGAAAAAGAGCACTGGGTTAAAGGAGAAGCGGCACACAAATGCAAATAACCTGAAAATAACCGGCATTGTTGTGAATGCGCCTTTACCATAGAGCGGGTTCTGAAAAACTGAAGAAGCTTTTCGGATGAGGGGTGAAATTCAAGTCCAGTTGCAGAGACATGAAGATTTCGTCGAGAATTCGCCATGACATGGATGAGCGAGACCTCACCGGACACTGAATCGGTTCATTCGCCGTTAAACATGGCGTCCCCGCCGGTAAGAACGTCGCCACATCTCAGCGCGTTCAATCTTACGGCTCCTTGAAGTCCACCCGCTCTCCCTCTCCCTGTCAACCAATTACAATGTAACCAATCAATTAAAATCCAATCACTATTGGACGCCATAACCAATCAGCTTACAGACAGCAAGGCCCGAACAAGAGCCGACTGCTCGGCTCCAGATAAAAAAAGAAGGGAAAACAGCGAGGAGCGAGGGGTCGCTCCCAAGGACAGCAGCTCGCCCACATGACAAGATAAGAATCAAGGCTATACTAACCTTGATAAATATGCTAATAGTAGCGGTGCGTGTTCACGTGCGCCCCAATCAAACCCTCTCGCGCATGCACAGCACATTCCCTCTCCTCTCTCCTGCGACCTTTATTTTCCCTCTCCCCGCCACTCGTCTTCGAGTCAAAAACGAAGGATGGGGTCGGACCCGAGGAGGCCCCGGGAAGGGTTCCGGTGGGACACCGCTTCTGATTAGCGCGCCGCACCATGCTTTGCATTGCATGAAATGAAAAACACGTTTGGGGAGAAAACGTGAAGGCGGGGGACCTCCGATTCACGGGGGGATGATTAAGAGGCTTATTATCGGCTCAGGAATGGACGCCCCCCCCCCCCCCACACCTAAAAAAAATCTTGATTGATAACAACGAATCAGACGTGAGTGGAGTCATTTGTTTTCCGCCCACTCGCGGTTGTGCGTTGCCCGCCTGGGTACGACTCCTCGCCGAACGCGTCTTTCATTAGACCCGGTGTGGGTCTATTAGATCGGTATCTCAAGCCCCCCCCCCCAAAACATCCCCTCCTAACTACCCCTCCCTCCCCTCATCCCTCTATCACTTTGTCTTATCACAGCAGCAGCCTAATGATGATGAAGCTGTGGACTCAGCAAAAGAGTCAGAAGAGCATTACCTGTTTGGCACACACACACACACACACACACACACACACACACAGACTGTAATGGCCGTGGGATGAAGTAGCGGGTGTACGCTTCCGCCATCGGCACGGTCTAATAGCTGGAGTGCTGCAACCGTGATTGCTACGCTGTGTGATGGCCTGTTTGTGTGAGTGTGTGTCTGTGTGTTGTGTGTGTGTGTGTGTGTGTGTGTGTGTGTGTGTGTATATGTGTGTGTGTTTGAAGCAAACCCCTGTAGAATAGACCAACCCGAGACCATTCCAAGTCCCCGGCGCCGTCGTGAAAAGGACAACACACTAAATACAAGGGGAAGAATAACCCGTTCATTTATGAATCCAGGAACTGATATCGACCCACGGGAGTGTGCACGAGGTGGACCTGGAGGTCCGCGGCACCTTCTAGTAGTGGACACGTGGATGAGGGTGTGTTTTTAAAGAAGAAATATCTTTTTTGTCACATATAGTTATACATAGAGCACAACATCAGTGAAATTTGACCACTGCATTTTAGCCATAATGGTTGAACCATGAGCAGCAGGCAGCTAAGGAAAAGTGCTGAGGAAGCATCCTTGCTCAACAACACATCGGCGGGCTAGAAGGAGCCGAGTTTTGAACCAGGAACGTTCGGTTTGATAGACAATCACTAGAACGGTAACTCCACTCATGCATTCATTCATTCATTCAATCGCTCAAGGTCAGTTGTCATTGGGGTGAAAGGCGGGGCTAAACACAGACGGGTCAGCTGTCAATCAAAGGGTCACACAGAGACACCCAATGGGCCGGCAGGCTGCTTTTGGTTGAGGTAGAGAACCTGTGGAGAACCCGTGCACGGGAGAACATGCACGTCACATTTCCTCTAAACCGTACGTTATTCAACAGATAAACATGGCAGCGACCTTCTCTGGTGCGGCGCCATCAAGGACGCTCCGTCAAGGACGCTGCAGCTGAAACGCCAAATTTGCAGCGGGGGGGTTTCGGAGCCACAGGTGGAAAAAGTATATTTAAATTAAATCCAGGCGACACCTCCGCCTCGTGAAAGTCTCCACTTCCTGTTCCACCGTGAACGTGGCGACGCTCATTTCTGCAGCAGCGAGCTGATAAATCACTGCGAGCGCGGCGGTGTCGGCATTAACGACTTCATAACTTAAAAGAGACCCGACGCCCCCTTTCCCGGGCTGGCGCCGCCTCTACCCATACATTTATTAATGATTTTAATTATTTAGCTTGATTGTCATCCAGCAAGGTCAAACTGTCTGTGTGTGTGTGTGTGTGTGTGCGTGCGTGTCAGGAAATCGGTGAGAGCTCTGCTGACCATTAATCGATTTAGAATGATCATAAATAAATGAATAAATGAATGAATTAATAAAACACGTGGGTCTGGATGGGTTAACGGTCACATGCACGCCACGTGCGAGGCGGGCCGCCAGCGTCCGGCTCAGAGCCTCAAAAGCTCATTAATGTGCATTGCAGTGTTTGAGCAGGGGGTTTTAGCAGCGGCGGGATTGAATTGGGACGGGGCTGCGTCTTCCTCTAAACAATTGTTTACCTCGCGGCGGCCGGTGATGATTGTGGCATGTGGTTGCAAATGTAATGTTAGGCCACATATGCTTTTATGTCTCTATTTGACATGAATGAGAGGGTGAATGGCTGTATGTCTCCATATGATGTGTGAATGAAAAGTGAACGCTAGTATGTTGATATGACTCCACAAATGTGATTTTTTGCGTGTCTGCCTGAATCTACCCAGAGGTCTGAATGAGAGGGTGAATGTCGTATGCCTTAAAGTGACGTATGTCTCTGTACGTCAAGCTGTGATCAAATTGTGACAAATTCAGGGTAAAAAGTATAGATAATGAATGAATTAATTAATCAATGAACAAAGCATTATCTTTTAGCATGTTGCTATTTTTGACGTCCTCATATAGGAATGATGCCTCTATGGGAAGTGTGATTGTGCATGTCTATATGATGTGAATGAAAGGGTGAATGATTGTATCTCTAACTGACGTGTGAATCAGAGGGTGAATGAAGTATGATTGTACGTATCCATGTGATCGACTGCCAATGAATCCAGCGAAAACAGTAGAGATAATGAATGAATGAATTAATTAATTCATTCATTAACTACGAATTGTCTTTTGGGTCCTGTTGTTTTTGACGTCCTCATATGGGCAAATGTCTTTATGGGAAGCGTAAATATGCATCTCTATATTACATGTGAGTGAGAGGGTGAATACTTGTCTCTATATGTGATTGGTCCAGGGTAAACCCCGCCTTTTGCCCAAAGACAGCTGGGATAGGATCGCAATCCTGTGTGCTTGGATGAATGAATGAATGAATGCTCTCATATTGCAGCCTCTGAGTAAAAAAAAAAAGAGAAATCTGAAAACATTCACTTGTATGTCTGAAAAATAAAATGGCCTCCATTCACCAGTGTGTGTGTGTGTGTGTGTGTGTGTGTGTGTCCCATGCAAGACTCTGGAGTCGCCGCAGAGGAACAGCTGGCCGAGCTCGTCAGGTTTGTGATCCAGGGCGGGGAAAGGCAGCAGAAATGGAGAAATGAAACAGCAGAGCGAGGAGACGGGCAAAAAAAAGAAAAAAAAACAGAGGAATACAAACAAATAAAAACGATAGAAAAGGTCACGCTCACCTGCCGGGCAGACGGAGATGGCTCCACAGGAGCAAAAAATAAATAAAATACATGGACGGTGTGTTTAAGGAACACGGGAAAGCAGAACTTGGAGTTGAAGCGCGAGTGTCCGGTGAGCCGGGGGGCCCCGCCAGCGTCCGCCACCCCACAATAAACATGTAGGACCGAATTAGCATTAGCATAATGATGTGTTTCCACTTCCTGTTTTGTTCTGATGCACGACGGCGTCCGACTCGCGAGCCCATGTGGCGCAGGAAGCATGGCGAAAGCACACGATTGCGAAATTAACTCTTATTTAGGAGTCTTGCGGCCATTTCCTTAGATGACCCCCGCTTCATTTACACGCAACAGCGCTTATTAATCCAGAACTGAACACGTGGGTGTGCCATCCAGACACCCCGGCGCCATTTTATCAGGGGGAGAATCAAGGACGCGCTTATAAAACACGGAGCTTCTATTGCCGAACCGTGGGAAATATTATATTAGCGGCGCCTCGTGTTGCGGACCGTACCATAAAAATAAAGGGCAACAATGTCTTAAAATATAATTAATTCAAAAGCTGCCGAAACAACTAAAAAGAAACGATGTTTTTTTTTTTTTTTTTATGATGGGTTCTGCGGGCGCCGGCCACGCTGTAATTACTGTTCCTCTCATGAAGCGGCGATTGTTATTCACACTTGCAAGCGGCGGCGGCGGCATATTCTACTGTACCCGTCTCCGCATCATTGATTCGTGAAATCGACTCATCAGTAATAGGTGGGGACGGAGGGAGGGATGGAGGGAGGGAGGTAAAGGGGTAGGGGGGGGGGGGCGCAGGGAAATAAAAAGAAGTAAAGAGAGAGACTGGCGGTGAACTCCCGGGGAGCCGGCTGGTAATAAAGCTTATTACGACGGCGGGTTCTTTCATGAAAGCGTGTTCTCCAGTCGGAGGGGCGAAGGGGGGCGAGGGCCGCCATCGCTCGCTGGATGGCGGCTGGCAGCGAAGGCTCTTGGTATTGATTCACAGTGGTTATGCCTTGGCTGAGCTCCGGGGAGATCAGACGTCTTGGAGGAGGCTCACACACACACACACATATATATATATATATATATATATATACACACATCAAGCAGGCAGTAGTCAATAGCGAGTGATCACTCAGGGTGCTAATGCCAGTCTCGGGGCAGGTGCTGGACGAAAGGGTGATTTGGATTTAAATTAAAATAATGCAAAATGGCTTTGGCAGAGCAGCTTTGGTGGAGGAAATAGCGGCAGTCGCGGCATCCCTGCCACGTTTCCGTTTATGAGTGCAGAATGTGAGATAATGACGGAGGAGCACTCCGACGCGGCGTTATTTAACGGCCCGTTTTACGCTGATTCTCGGGGTGGGGGCGTAGGTGCGTTGGTCCCCTGCACAATTGCAACAAGTTAAGTGTGTGTGTGTATTTGTGTGTGTGTTTGTGTGCAAATTGCAGAAATTGCAGCTAATTAGCAACATGTAACCACTCAAAGTCATCGAAAACTATTTACTTCAGAAAAGGTTGCTCCAGATGCAGTTGGGAAGTTTGCTGGTTCACACACACACACACAGACCAACACACACACACACACACACACACACATAAACATGGGGAATATTAACCTCACACATGTTTGTTAATATCAGCATAACTTGCACTGTATTAGCCTTCTTTGGCTAGGCTTACAATTAGCCTCCAGGATAGAAGATTCGTTAGCAATCCACAGAGGGGATTCAATTTTGCTGATTGATCAATCAGTTGCCTATGGCGACAGTAACTTCACCCTGCTAATCTGAGTGTTAATCTGAGTCCTTTCAATGTAAAAGCACAACCTCCGTGTCCAGCAGGGCCTCTCGTTTCTTACTATATCCCACGTTTTGCAACGTTTTACTCTCCGTTAAGCAAGCAGGACGACAGCAGACGAGCTAAATCCCCGGAAGAGTCATCTGGAGATGACTACTCTCACTTAGTTTGATGTTTTCCTTGGCTTTTGTGAACCTTTTAGACTGATTTACAAGATTTGGGGAATATTTAATTTAGAATTGTCTGTTGGTGGCCGAGTGTTCATCTGTGTCCGGCCCTTAGTGACTAGTGAGCCTTCTGCGCTAAGGCTTGACAAGAAAAGGACGCCGCAGCATCTCCAGGACTTCTGACTTCCTTCATCTCTTTAGCAGCACCTGAGCGGCGCCCAGTAAGAGCAGAGCGTCGCCTGGCCTGGTAGAGACACCGTGCGGCTCCAAGATTGACCCCGCCGAGCATACTGGGAAACCGAGAAAGACATTCTGCCGCTTTGTCTGAAAGTGTCGCCACTCTGACCCGAAGGGACGCTCCTTTCCTAGGGTTAGGGTTGGAGAAGATCGAGCTCTTTTTTGAGAACGCCTCTTTCCAGTTCCAGCGCTGCTCAGAAAGGCTGGCCCTTGACCCCACCTCCCACTGGTGTGCGGTCACAACTAACCTCCTTTGTTTACTTCCCACCTGCTCAGAAAACAACTGGACCGCACCAGGACGCAACAACTGTTTCACACACCGAGTAGAGCTTGTTGGCTCCTTAATAACCGAGGTCAATGATTTGAATCTCTGTTCCGAATCAGGAACTACGAATCTGGTGTTTCCATTTATACAGCTCTTCTGAGTCCTCTGGCAGCGGCTAACTATGCAAGTCTAATTAGTAGACTCACCCGAAACACTGTGGACACAGTGGATTTGGTTGAATCAGTTTACAGACTTGAGTTAACGGAATCACCAGGGACAACGCGGACACAGATGATTCGGTTGAATCAGTTCACAGGCTGCAGACTCACTGGAACAACTGCGGACTCCGATGATTCGGTTGAATCGACTCTCAGAATTGGGATTCACCAGAAACATCATGACTCGGGTGATTTCTTATCAAAATCAAAACAACAACAAACTACAGGTATGTTAAGTTATTACCATAATTGTTTGACCACAAACAAAAATGTTTATAGTCTACTTTGGGACTGAACCGCTAAGGAGACTCAAGTGATTCAAGTGAACCGGATCACCTTGGCGAGTGACTCAGGCTAACCCCGAGTCTATTAACCAAGCTGAGTTGACCACCGCTAGAAAAAAATCAAGGTGACACCAAGCATCAGAGGCGAACAAATGAGAGCCGTCTATCGAGAATATATATCGACGTGATAGCTAAATTTTTTACATATCTAAAATATAAAAACAATTTCAATACAAATTTAGAAGCTCACTGCTTCAAACAGTCACTGGATATTTATTTCTTTTTTTTTTTTTTAATTCTTTCAAGGCGAGATTTTCTAACCTGCTGTCGGGAAGAAAAAAAAAAAAAAATCGACTCCTGTTCAAAATTCCGACGGTGCGATCCAAGCCGCCATTGGGCAAGAGGAGGGGTTTAACCCGCCTGTCGATCCAATAGCGATATCCAGCGATTCACTTAAAGTGGAGTCTTTTAAGGTCGCATCAATGTTCTGGTAAAACCCATTTAGATGCCTCCACCATCCACACCCTCTTGACATACTTACACCTGCGACGTCTCCCCCCACGAGAAAAATGGTTCAGCCGGTAATAACCCCCTCCCTCCGTTGGCGGCCATGACTGATTAAGTAACGGCTGCGGGTCCGGACCCAGTGTCGTATCATATGTCTATAATTCCGTCTTCTCTCCTCACCCGGCTCATATTCGGGCACATATTGAAAAATTATTCACACACACACACACACACACACACTCACCCTCAATC